>NC_090646.1:550110349-550212849 GCF_040937935.1 Hyperolius riggenbachi
TTAAGGATCAGCAGGACAGTCAGGCAATGTGCATTGCTTAAAATGAAGTGTGTAAGCCTCCATATTGCTTTTATTTCATGTTCCCTTTTGAGTAAAGAAGCATGGAAGCTGTTGTTAGTGTGTTTGAGCTCCTATATTTCTATCTGTGCCGTCTCCCAGGTTTCCTGGCTGGATTATCATGTAGCGGTTTGTGCTGTAATTGCTCATTCTATAATTTTTTGTCTTCTGGTAGTTGCTGGTGTTTTATACCTGTGTGGGAACCTCCTAAACTTGTGCTCACTCCCACATCCCTTGGTAAATATGTATTTGTAGTAGCTCGTCTGTGTCAGCACTTGGGTGTAACTGGTTTAGCAACTATAATATATTTGTAGAAGTAGGTCTTGGTGTAGGTGGCTTTTTGAGTGGCACCTCTCAAGGAATTTATTGGGAGCATAAATAGTTTTTTTTTTTTTAATAGATCTGTTGTAAGCAGGAAAAATAGGCAGGTGCAATAATTTGATCGACTTTGACTAGGTGAGAGCACCTCTGGGGCATTGCAAATACTATTTCCCTTAGCCAGAATAGCTGTTCCTGATCACCTTGGCCAAAACATTGACGTGACATCATGGTTCCCCTATTGCTAGCCTTTTCTTTAGTGATCCAGATTTCTGTCCACTCCATCATCAAGAGTGCTCGTGTCCACCTGTGCTCGGAAGATAGGCAGCTCCATACTGTGCAAGCACACATGCTCCGTACGGAGCCACACCATCATCGGGAGCGCTCGGGGCCCAAGTGCTCCTGAAGCCTTCTGGGGATCCCCGAAGGTATATTTGACCAGATGGTCAAATACATGCAGTGGGAGTGATAGTGCTGGAACAATTGGACCAGAAGGCTCAACACCTCCCACAGTGTGATGTCAGCACCTAACTGCTGTTTCCAGCTGTGTTGGTGCTGTGTTTTTTTTTTTTTTTTTTTTTTGTTTGTTTTTTTTTTTGTCTGTCAGTAGTAAAGTTGACTACATGCAGGCTTAATGTGGATCAAACAATATGAACAAATTGCATGGCGAAAATCCATATTTTTTTTATCTTTCTTCGGTTTAACTTCTCACTTTGCAATGTATTGGTTTATTTTTACCCCTGTTTCGGCAGCAGAAGGACACAGAGGCAGGTCATTGTGCAGAGAACATGCCTCTGTGTCCTATTAAGATTTAGCAAATCCGCCTCTGGGTTCTCTTTTAAAGTAAAATTCAAGCTGTACAATGATGCCCTTACTGCAGCTTCTGGCTTCTGTAGGGGAAGGGTGGGCACACGTGTACAGAGGTCTGTTTCGGTACTTATCCGTTAGCCAGGCGCATCCGGCAGGTGGCGCGAATTACTATTCCCCCTCCAGGCCGCCATGGATAGTAGGGAAAGATGTAACTCTGGAGGAGTTTTGTCGCCACCTAGAGTATGCGCCCGGCTAACGGATAAGTACCTCTGTTTCATAGGGATCAGTCAGAGGGAAACGCATAAATACCTTGTAAATACCTTCCATTATAGTAATTTTATTATGCTGTATTGCCTGAACATGAAACGTTTATAATCCTCTAACTCACAGTTCTCCAACCCTGTCCTCAAGTCGCACCAACAGTACGTTTTGCAGAAAACCACAAACATGCACAGGTGGGGTAATCAGTGTCTCAGCAGAGCTGATTACCTACCTCTGTGAATTTCCACAAAACATGCACTGTTGGTGAGCCTTGAGGACAGTGTTCGGGAACATTGCTCTAACTAAATTTTTATTTCAAATAATTCTTGCTTTATATGTATTTTTTTCTCTCATTTGGATGACTGTACACAGTAAAGTGTATAGAACTGAGGTGATGGAGAATAACGCTCTGCTCCCATTACAGTGTGGATTCCTGCTGTGGTGCATGGCTCCCAGTCCATCCAATGGTGCTGAGCTGCTCTACAATAAAATCATCCGCCCAATCTTCCTGAGACACGAGGGGCAGATTGACCGTGTGGTGAAGGATCTCAAGGACAAGGCTGCAGAGACTGCTGACACTATTGGAAAGGAAGGTAAGGGATTTGCTTGGCTGCACTCCTCTGTGTTTTGTGGTTAGGTCGCTCTCACCGCAGCCATAGCACTGAGCCCTTCAATATGCGCTGTGTACATATGCTAAGTTCTCCTTCCATACATAAGATCCTCCATGTCTTATCCTATTAGTCTGACCATTGCTGCAGTTCCCACAGGAGGGCTTGTCCTCAGCCCCTTCTGTTCCTTCTCCATAGAGCACAAAGTGGCCACACACCATACAATTATTATTTATTTATTTTTTTTATTTGAGAATTCCCATCCAATTTTCTGACTGATCAGAAGTTTCAATCAGAATCTTTGAGGTACGTATTTTTGAGATTGCTGCAATTTCGGGATAAAAGATCGTAAACTCAGAAGAATAGGTTGGTTAAAAAAAGTGTGAGAAAAATGTACTGAATAGTTGCATACAATTTTTTTCTGGTTGAATACAAGTTCACAATCCATCACACACCACACAATGCTTGATTGCAGGTGGGTGAAGTATTACCCTGTGACCCTGGTGACAGCGACAGTGAGAAAGGTGAATGCACAACAATTGCTGCTCACACAATAGCCTGGGGAATGTTAAAAATGTGTGAAAATAATTACCTAACAGCACAACACTCATAAGTGCACAAAATGGTATGCTAGATTCTCTCTGTTTAGCTTGACTTTGTGTGTAGGTGCCATCTAGTGGTGGCTAGCAGGAATTACATTACATTACCAAAGCACATACAGTATGGTGTCCTTGTCATATTATATACTACGTATTTTTACAGTGGCGACACCATACTGGAGAAAGGACATGAAAATAGCTATTTTTTGGAGGCAGTACACAGAGATGGTCAATGAGATACAAATAAATCTCCTTTGCATGAAACTTTAATTCAGACCGAACAATGTATGGCCACCTTATAGAAGGAAGAAGGATATTTCAGTTAGCCAGGTCAAGTTGTTGGTGGTTACCTGTTATGATGAAGTGGCTGAAAGGGAGTGTGATAATGTTTCCAGCAGGGCTGTGGAGTCGGAGCAATTTTTGGGTACCTGGAGTCGGGGAAAAAATGCACCGACTCCTAATGAATTTAAACTGTAATTAAAATAGAAAATATGATAAAATGTTCCATTTCTCAGATAATAAACAACATAAAAATGTGTATATATACTGTAATAGCTGTGCTTAGTCCACAAAACTGAAATAAACCAATAAAAAAATAGTTACTTGTGCTGCTTCAATAAAGCAGTCCCCGTATTTTTTAAGTCAGATATACATATCTGATTGTGACTGTATATATGATGTGTACACGGGAATCTATGCTGTAAGAATAAAGCCTGCTGTGTAGCCGTGTCACTAATAGAGATGGTCAATAAGAGGTAAATAATTCTGCGCTGATGCTGGTTTATGCAAATTTATGCACTTCCTTTGCTCATGAAATCAGATCATTTGATATATTTGACTACGAATTAAAGGGTATCTGAGATGGATGAAAATAAGTTTTATGCACACCTGTGGCTTCCTCCAGCCCCCTTCAGGCTAATCAGTCCCTCGCTGTCCTCCTCCACCACCTGGATCTTCTGCTATGAGTCCCGGTAATTCAGTCAGTCAGCGCAGTCCAGCCGCGTGCCGCTCCTACAGCCAGGAACATTCTGCACCGGCGCAATAGTGCTGCGCAGGTGTAGTACGCTCCCGGCGGCTGAGTGTGTGCATGCGCATTACGCCCGACTGCCTGGACTCATAGCAGAAGATCCAGGTGGCGGAGGAGGACAGCGAGGGGATTGGCCTGAAGGGGGCTGGAGGAAGCCGCAGGTATGTATAAAACTTTAATTTCATCTGTCTCAGGTTTACTTTGTTACACAGTAGTACTATACTCTACATTTGCACTCTCCACAGAGCTGCAGGGAATACACTGAGAATGTTGTGCACATTGAACACAGAGGTGTAGTCTATCGCCCATAAACCTGCTTCAGATTGTACATGAAGAATGTGTAATAGGAGGAATCCCCTTATGTGTAATAGGAAGAATCCCCTTATTCCCCTGCAGAGTACCTGCACATCACTCTTACATGTACCCACAGTTACATTGCCTAGGGCCTGATAGATGTTCTTTGTTCCCGTCTGTACCTTCTACAAATACTCTTAGGGCCCGTTCACACTGCACGCGTTTCCAGCCGCGTTTTGGAAACGTGTGCAGTAGGCCAACACGCACGACATCGGACAGTGCATAGAGTGCAATGTCTTATGTTCACACTGCATGCGTTCCGGACCTGTGCGGTCCGGGAATGCATGCTGCACGCAGATTTTGACAAAACGCGTGGCTGTCCCATTCACTTTTCAGTGATGGGATCAGCCACGCAACGCACACACATGGCCATCCGCATTTGTGACCTGAACGGGCCCTTACCAAGGACTAGTTTTAGTCTGACTAAAAGTATTAGAGGCAGAAGATCCACCGGATATCCAGGTAACTGGTATTGTTTAAAAGGGAAAAACATATGGCAGCTTCCATATCCCTCTCAAATCAGTTGTCTTTTAAAATTCCTAAGCATTGGCAGTTAAGAGACAAATTTCATGTTCCATACTTTCAATCAACAAGATAGTAATATGCAAAATATAGGAGTCTGAGTCGGTGGAATCCTAACCTGAGGAGTCGGAGTTGGTGGCTTTTTGTACCGACTTAACAGCCCTGGTTTCCAAAGATCAGTCAGAAATCTTACATTTTCAACATACAAGTGGCATTGTGGACCACAAAATATATAAAAGGAAGACAGTGGGTCCAGGGACTGAGCCTTTTGGAACATGCATGAGTGTAAGCGACACACTTTTTGAACGTTTGATTTGATTGGCAAGATTAAAACTAAGATCTTAAAAAGTAACCTGAGAGGTCCAAGCTAAAAGAAAAATCTAAATCCACTTACCTGGGGCTTCCTCCATCCCCTGGCAGCCATCTTGTGCCCTCGCGCAGCTCGGCTCACTGCCAGTGTCCATCGCTGAAGAAGCCGACCTCACCAGGTCAGCTTCTTGTGCGCTCCACGGCGCGGGTCATGTGGTCTAGCCGACGTCATCAGGTCTGTACTGCGCAGGCACAGTGGGATTGGGCACAGTGAAAAGATTATGGAGGATCAGAATCAAAACAAGAGAAATTAATCTACGGAAACTGGACATGAAGAAATTGAAAGAAGCACTAAAGTTTACAGATTATTTGCAAACAAAGAGAGGCTTCCGGCACTGCTGTGGGTTTTAGTTAACTTCAAACACCTCTGCTGTATACAGTGAACAAAGTTGCACAAACCTGGTGGTTAGTGTAGTGGGTGTAGGGTGAAATCAGTGCTCTGTACCCACTGCCCTGCTATTTAGAGTTTAGCCTAATCCCCAATCATTTGTGCCTAATCACAAGTTGTACTTTGATCTCTCCCGTGTGTCACATGACTGTCACGGAAGAGATGACAGATAAGCTCATTTGAAAGCACATGATAATATGTCTGCTCCCATGATTGCAGGAACTAGAATCAGTACAGATGTATTGCAGGATTTGTATCAGCTGTAACAAAGAAATTATTTTTGTTTTTAAAGGTTTTTACTCTGTTGTGTATCTTTTAGAGCAGAGAGGAAGTTCTGAGTTCAGGTCCGCATTAAGCATTTTCAACATAAATCCATAGTGTCGATATAAAAAGACATTATTTTTTTAAGGTCATGCACGTATCGTGACCTTAAGACTGCACTGTGTGTACTCCTGTTAATTATTGCCTGAGGAAGTGGGAATATACCCGTGAAACGCATTGCGAATATACCCTGGAGTGTACCAATAAATCTACTTTGTTTTTTGAATACACCGCTTGTTGTGTCTGCTTACAGGAGGCAAGTCCACCAACTGCCTCCAAAGCATTTTTAAGCTTTTTAACAATTGATTTTATCCTTTTGGCGCCTCTGTTATCCATTACACTAGCCATAGTGTAGATAGTATAGTTAAAAACTCAGCAAGAAGCAAACGGGTAGACGCACGAAAGTGTGTTAAACCTACCCCGCACAAGCATCGGAGGATAAAATTCGAGCGCGCGCTATGCACGGTTCTGGCAGCATAGCGTACTCTTAGGTTATTCCTGATCTTATAACTTCTGCGCGACGTGCTGAAGCACTACCGCAATACTTCCCTAGCATGGCCGCTACTACGTTAATGTAGTAGCGGCCGCGCTAATGAAGTGTTGAGCTACAGCACATCGTGCGGAAGTTAGAAGGATCGGACGTAACTTAAGAGAGCACACTACACTGCCAGGACCGCGCATAGCATGCGTGCGCTGCATTCTGCAATGCATTTGCGCAGTAGAATTACTGCATTTTTGTGCATCTGCCTGAATGTGTGGTGACCTATAGCATTTAATAAGAAAGTATTGTACTGAAACTTTATATTACTAACCTGCTCCTTGTACATTTCAGATTTGTTTTTCTCAGCATTTGGAGAAATAATAATAATAATTTTTTTTAATTTTTTTTTACAGCTAAACGGGCCACTATAAACCTGCTTGGCGATGAGAAGAAGAGCACCTAATAACTGGATTGTGTGAAGGAAGCCTCTCCCTTATATAGGGCAGTACTATGGCCTGTACTCCTCCTCCTCTGACGGGGGGCCTGGAACACATAACTGACCAATCACTGGGCAGCTCTGATTTTCAGGCCTCGCTGCTGCTGAGGGGTATTAATATTGTTGCCTTGGAAACCTGTTTTTTGATATGAAGATCATGTGTTGACGTAATTGTAATATTTTTGCTGTTGTCTTGTAGAGAAGATGAGCAATTTTTATTTAAAAGCCGGCAAGAGTCCAAAGCTTTCAGGAAAGACAGATCAGTGTGGGGAAGGCTTTTAAATGTTACTCTGTCCTGCATTTAATGGGCCTCAATAAATCAGTGACCATGCTGAACTTTACCGGATGTGTGCATTTATTTAGTGTGTATTGCTTGTACCATTTTGTGTGCGTGTGTGTTCTCTGTGTCCTCATATCTCCATAATGCTTGTCTGCCCATCCATTCAGAGGACAGGTTACATTTTTGTCCTATTCACTTCACTGGTCCAACAATAGCCAGATAAATTAATATTTCTTTTTTTTAAGATTTAGTGACTTATTGAAGTGAATGCATCTGAGGCATATTACATAATCACTGGTGATTTATGGGCTCTATTTAATGTGTAAAATCTGCATTTCTCATTCCTTTTTAGTCTCCATTGTACACAGTTCTTTGCCCCATAAAGGAATATACCGTAGCCGCAGAGCCCCGGATAACCAGGACTCCAGGCATCCGGCAGTCTCAACCAGGGCTGTGGAGTCGGAGTCGGGGCAATTTTGGGCACCCGGAGTTGGAGTCGTTGGTTTCATAAACTGGGGAGTTGGGAGTCGGATGATTTTTGTACAAAATGCACAGCCCTGTTAAGTATTAAACTAAGGAGTCGGAGCCATTTTGGGTAGTCTGAGTTGGAGTCGGAGTCGTGGTTTCATAAACCGAGGAGTCGGAGTCGGAAGATTTTTGTACCGACTCCACAGCCCTGGTCTCAACTAACATGTCGGGGGAGAATGGGGGTACTTTTGTGGTTTACAGAGCTTTGCACAGCAGAAACGGCTTACTGAATCTCTGGCACCATTTTTCTACACTTCTTGGAACTCCCAGCTGCTTCCCTGCATGCATACATGGCACTCGGGGCACACCTGACCCACGTTGGGACCCATGCACGCTTTTGGAGCTGTACACGGAGGATGCAGGAAAGCCGCTGGGTGCTGTAGGAAGTGTAGAAGACTGTAAGTCGCTTCTGCTATGCAGGACTCTGCAATGGGGAGGTTAGTGCTATTTTAGGGCCAGTTGCTTGACTCCTCAAGCAACTGGCAGGAACACATATCTAGCATCAGGCAATCTCCGTCTGTGCTTGTATATAAGGGATTTTACTGTATAAGTGTAAATTTGCATAATGTGAATCTTTAAAAGCTTGCCTGTCTCACGCATTACCCCAAACATGGCTGCTGTAAGTTCCAGTTATGTAAAGGCGGCCAATGGTTAACTGCTGGCCTGGCCCACCACCTGATGTGACCAAGCTCCGCCCGCAGTGAAACTGCTTCTGCAATTATGCAATCTGAAAGCGCAGGCAGAAAATGAGCTTACTGGAATATTAGGGATGCAGACACATTTATAAGGCTGGGTTATGAGTAGCCTTATACTTACTGTACACTTGAATATAAACTACAGAAGCAGCCTATTCAGTAGGCTGTGATTTCCCCATCCAAATCCATGTGGCTAATCGCTCTGTACTGCCCCTAGTGGGAGCGAGCCCTGAAACTTAACCAGTTGCCGGTTAGCCCTGTTGATGATTCTGGTTAGTAGAGTATGAATCGCACACCTGAAACAAGCATGCAGCTAATCTAGTCAGACTTCAGTCAGAGCACCTGATCAGCATGCAAAGGATCAGCAGGACATCCAGGCAATTTGCATTGTTTAAAAGGAAATATGTCAGCCTCCATATCCCTCTCAATTTAGGTGTGCTTTATGCAAAGAGGATAAGTGGCTAAAATAGTCACCGTCCAGTCCAATGTTCCTCCTCTTTCAGTCCATTGCCTGTCCATTGTGTGTTCTCTCTGCTGCTGTTGCGTTCTGGCCTCAATCTGGATCTGGCATTCTATTGCCAATGTGATAACAGTGCAGATGTGCTGATGGTATGCAGCCCGAACAGAAAGCTCCCCACTCTTTCTGCTGACAGCAGTTGTAAGTGTTATTGAACCTTTAGCATAATTACAGTATCCTGTTCACAATCCGAGTCACCAGGGAAACCATGCTGGTCCCCCTTATATAAATGTTATAAAAGAGGGGCGGTCAGGTATTCAAAAGTGGAGAGCAAAAATGCACCAATTTCTTTTCAGATTGCAGTGTCTGTATACGTAAGCCCATATATATGTAATTTATGTCCGGCTTGTCCTGATCTTCAGGTAGTCTGGCCACACAGTCAGTATAATCCGCTGTGTGACTGCATCTCTCACCCCTCATGCAGTGTAGCAGCACTGCCTGGGTTAAATAGTCATTATTGTTTATATTGTCCTGGAGTTGTTTCTTTGTTAGAGAAGCCGGTGCATACATATTAGCTAGTTGACGAAGTGTAATTGCTTTGTTCCCTGCAGAAAAACACTAGCAGCTGACTCAATGACAGCTGCTATTGGCGCTGAGGAGGGAACATCATCAGGAGAGCTAGTGCTGGGCATCCATGAGTTTAATTCTAGGCAGAGGAGAGGATAGGTCGGTGCTAGGCAGAGGAGAGGCTAGGTTAGTGCTAGGCAGAGGAGAGGATAGGTTAGTGGAGAGGATAGTGTTGGGCAGAGGAGAGGCTAGGTTAGTGCTGGGCGGAGAAGAGGCTAGGTTAGTGCTGGGCGGAGAAGAGGCTAGGTTAGTGCTGGGCAGAGGAGAGGCTAGGTTAGTGCTGGGCAGAGGAGAGGCTAGGTTGGTGCTGGGCAGAGGAGAGGCTAGGTTGGTGCTGGGCAGAGGAGAGGCTAGGTTGGTACTGGGCAGAGGAGAGGCTAGGTTGGTGCTGGGCAGAGGAGAGGCTAGGTTGCTGCTGGGCAGAGGATAGGTCAGTGCTAGGCAGAGGAGAGGCTAGGTTAGTGGAGAAGATCGTGCTGGGCAGAGGAGAGGCTAGGTTGGTGCTGGGCAGAGGAGAGGCTAGGTTGGTGCTGGGCAGAGGAGAGGCTAGGTTGGTGCTGGGCAGAGGAGAGGCTAGGTTGGTGCTGGGCAGAGGAGAGGCTAGGTTAGTGCTGGGCAGAGGAGAGGCTAGGTTAGTGGAGATGATAGTGCTAGGGAGAGGAGAGGCTGGGTTAGTGCTAGGCAGAGGCTAGGTCAGTGCTGGGCAGAGGAGAGGCTAGGTTAGTGCTGGGCAGAGGAGAGGCTAGGTTAGTGGAGATGATGGTGCTAGGGAGAGGAGAGGCTGGGTTAGTGCTAGGCAGAGGAGAGGCTGGGTTAGTGCTAGGCAGAGGAGAGGCTGGGTTAGTGCTAGGCAGAGGAGAGGATAGTGCTAGGCAGAGGAGAGGGGAAGGTCCGTGTTGGGCTGGTTCATATTGGCACAAACCTTGGACCAAAGCAGTTGCGCTTGGTTAACGGGCTAATCCATATGCACTGAAAAGCCATATAACAAATTACAAGACTGTATTTGGTAAGTAATAAACACAGCAGCACAGATCGACAAATTAGAAATTGTTTTGCAATTGATCTGACTACTGAAAACTAGCTGCTGTATGACTTGGAGCTGCCACATCGGCCCTCAGCACAGCATTATGCTAGGGATGGGCTGGAACAAGGCCCTGCTCTCTTTGCAGCTTTTACATAATATATGACCTATAAATAAACAATATCAGCTGCCACAGTGACGCCATTATTTGAGCAAAAGCTAAACATCAGCATTTTATCGCTGCAGGCAGATGCATCTAATGTTTCTGTTCAGGTACAGAAAATGATAGAACACTTCTTTACATACAAAATAATGGTTGTGTGCTCTCATCACTGCTCACCCACATGCTGCCCCTCTTGGAACAGACATAGCACACTGATGGAGAAAAGAAGCTCCTGCCCATGTGCTTCATTACAGGCATTGTGTTACCGATATGAACTGTTATATGCAGAAGTTGTAATGCATGTGAATTGCATGTTTTGGGGAACTTTAGTGGGGGTCAGGGCTGAGTGTAAGTTAGGTTGCAGTTATAGCATATAGTTCGATTTTAAAACTGTATAGCAAAACTTTGTTTTGGGTAGTATTTTATAATGATATGAGCCCCTTTCACGTCTGTTGTGTTCAGAGTTCTCATCTGAAAAAAAAAAAAAGCACAAGGTGCCAATGGTGGACCTGCTAATTCTCGTATTCTATGGCAAATGTCATGGTGCCAGTGCCACTAGAAGACATCTGCCCTCAAGCCATGAAATTGGTTTCTGCTTGGTAAGAGACATTTCCACCAGTGGCCTGGCAGTGCTCGTCATGTCCCTTCTTGCTGAAAGGAGCAGATAGCAGCTCTGCTGATGAGCTAAATAAGGAGCACTGAGCACCCTTAACTTTTTGTTTTTACACAATGAATCTCCCCATAAGGCTGGTTCCTAATACAGTATCCTGTAGGGGGGGGGAAGAGAAGCGCCTTTGCTTACCTATGGGAGGCTGCTTGTGTAGCCCCATCCCTGTGAAAGTTGCCATCACTGGCCACAATGCATGCTAGGAGCTGTAATCTGCGCATCTCCCCGGCAGGAGATGTACTCAGATCTACATACCACAGCTCCCAGCATGCATTGCAGGCGGGAGCGAGCTCACAGGTGTAATCTTTAAAGTGATATCTGGAAAAAAGGAGCGCTCTAAGTGCGTTACCAAAGTAGGACTTTATTGCGCATAAAAAGTGATTACTTACAGGATAGTAGACATAAAAAAGCTTGTCAGCGGGTAGGCAACCCGTTACACTCCTCTGCGGCAAAGTTGCACGCGCCGTGGCCAGCAGCAGCGTGTCCGATGGAATCAGGGAGCTCGTCTTGCGAGGCAGTGGGCGGGGCCTAGGATCGTGGTGCGTGTAGCGTCATGACGCGTTTCGGCGCTCTGCGCCTTCAGCAGATGACGTCACATGCACAGGGAGGCGGATTTATGTCCGCATAGATGCCGTAGTTATGGCAACAGGTAAAAAAAGGTTTTTTGAACAAACTTTATTGTTCGTATAAAGGGAATGCATGCTAATCAGCCCGCTGTGCCGTTCGGAAATGCGTGTGTTTGAACGTTGACAGCTGGCTCACAGCGCGTGCACCTATAAAATTTATATAAAAAGGAGAAGTATATTGTAGATAATAACATGAAAACACCAGCATTTTGGGTTAAACATAATGAAAATAATAAAATCTTAAGACAACCTCATATATATAGGCATATATTGAATTCTAAAACTTGCCCATATTATGGAAGGAGATTATATTAAACATGTTTACAAAGGTGCATATATAACATCATTAACAGGTATGCATAGTAGCTTTAGTGTAAATTCAAATATCATGCAATAATTGATTAAAAACGACAATAAATTAGAGTTATAAACTATATTAATAGCTGAAATTACAAATAAAAATTGCAGCTAAAAATTCACAATTATATGAAACCTTGAGCAGAGTCAGGGAAGGAAAATGGGGGGGGGGGGGGGCGAGGGTGGTAGGTGGAAGGAGGGGGAAGGAAACAAGGGAGGTTTGCTCTCATAGAATGCATCAACATATGTCTGTCTTGGGATGTGGGATCTCACCACTTGACCCCATCCCATTGGATGGACATCTGGCAAATAGGGATGCATGGATGGATGGGGTTGGATAAACATTCCTACTATGGACAATATCTATCTCACAGGTACTCACCACCCTCATCTAGTGTCAGAAACTGCTAGGGAAGCTGTGGAGAAAGGTAAAGGCAACCAGTTTAATATATATAAGAACTGTAACTCTTCGCAACCAATAGGCACTTTATGAAATAAAAATGCTGTAAGAAATGGAAATACACAAACATCCTATATGTAAGTAGAAATCTCTAGCCCTTCATTGAGACCATTTGGGCTCAATGAATCCATTTTAAAAATCCAATGAGTCTCCCTCTCGCAGAGCCTCTTATATCTTTCCCCACGATGAAGACTCTTAGAGATCATTTCAAGGCCCAAAATATGGAGAGAATCAACACTACTGGAATGATGTTCTTTGAAATGGCGTGGAACACTATGTTTTTCACTCCCATCTAATATAAATCTTTTGTGCTCTCCAAATCTTTGTCTCAGTGGGCGCGTAGTCCGTCCCACATAATATTTGGGACAGTCACAAGATAACAGATATATCACATGATCACTACTGCAAGTGATGAATTGTTTAATAATAACCTTTTGTTGTCGTCCATCTATCGTTTCTCTAGTTCTGTGCTTGATAAATGGACAGCAGCCACACCTTATTACATAACATTTGTAATTGCCTGTAGTGGCAGGGAACATAATTTTAGGTGCTTCTAAAATTTTCTTAACATTACTCGGTGCTATGGTGTTTTTTATGGATTTAGCTTTTTTGAAAATTACACTTGGCTTTTTAGGGAGTATATCTCTCAGTAGTGGGTCTTGTTGCAATATAGGCCAATTTTGGGTTATTATCTTTTTAATTTTTCTCGATTCTTCGGTATAAGGGGTAATGAAGGAGAAATCAGATCTTGTGGGGGCATTTGAAGGGCGGGTTTTGGGTTTATATGGCACAACACTAAATTCTTCTAAAGTGGCCTGAAGGGAATCTGACTTATAACCCTTTTCTAAAAAATTTTTGGACAATATTTCCCCTTGTTTGTAATAGTCTTCATCTAGTGTACAGTTTCGTCTTAATCTGCGGAACTGACTTCTAGGGATATTTTCTATCCATTTTGCATTGTGGCAACTAGATGCATGTAAATATGAATTGCCCGCTGTGGGCTTAAAATGTGTTCTAAAGCCAATCTCACCGCTATTATTAAAATACAATTCCAAATCTAAAAACACCAAACTTTGATCAGAAACCACATGTGTAAATGCCAAGCCATACACATTATTATTACAATATTTAACAAAATCTTCTAATGTTTCACAATCACCTTCCCATATGATTATGATATCGTCAATGTATCTACTATAAAAAATCAAATTTCTGGCGAATGGATTATCTGCCCATATGTGCTGGCTTTCCCAATATGCCATGTACACATTGGCAAAGCTGGGGGCAAATCCCGCCCCCATCGAAGTGCCGCAGACTTGCAGATATAACTTATTCATAAAACTAAAATAGTTGTGAGACAGGGCAAACTGTAACAAGTCCAGAAGGAATTGAGCTTGTACAAATGGTAATGAACCATCTTGTATTAAAAAATATTGTACGGCCTGTAAACCTTTTTCGTGCGGAATGCACGTATATAGAGATGTATCGTCCAGAGAGACCCATAAGTAGTTTTGTTCCCACTTGTAGTTTTTTAGGGTATCTAGCAGATGAGATGAATCACGTATGTAGGCCTGAGTGGCTAGAACTAAAGGCTGAAGGAAATGGTCTACATATACAGAAATATTGGCAACCAAACCCTCCATCCCTGCAACAATAGGCCTCCCTGGTGGATTGGAGGCATCTTTGTGAATTTTAAGGATGTGGTAAAAATAGGGGATGGTAGGATAGGGGACCAAAAGAAACCGTTTTTCAAGGTCATTAATGACATCACCATTGTACGCCCTGTCAACCAGGGACTCTAGCTCATCAAGGTAAACCAGAGTGGGGTCGGTGGAGAGTGTCTGATAGGTGCTTGCATCAGATAAGAGTCTTAACCCCTCATTTACATAATTGTCATAATCCATCAGTACGATGCCACCGCCCTTATCAGCTTGCCTTATAACTAAGGATTGATTATCTGTTAGTTGTTTTAAAGCCTTCCTTTCTAATATATTTAGATTAGAATATTTTTTATTATTATTAGTTGAACTCTCCTTACATACCGTACTTTTTTCATCTGATCAAAAACAAGTTGATAGTAAGTATTGATGAACTGTCCCTTTGAATTGATAGGATAGAAGATCGATTTTGGTCTAAAAGATGTATGGCATATGTTGGTGTCTGGAACCAACCCAAGCCAGTCTTCCCCTTCTTCGGTAAATGTGGTCGAGTCAGTGAGGGAGAGCCAATTTTCATCACCTGAGGGCAAAGACGGCAATGGGGCATCTTCACTTATAACGTTAGGATCTGTATGGTCAATTTTATTGGGAATCCTATCAGATTTGGTGGCAAAAAATCGTTTGATAGTCAATGACCTAATGAATCTGTGTAGGTCCTTGTACAGCTGAAATTCGCTGGGTCTTGCCGTAGGAGCAAAATTGAGTCCCTTCTGTAATAAGGATGTCTCACATGTCGTAAGGGCATGTGAAGATAGATTAAATATTTTTATAGTTGAGTGGGTGATGTCTCTACTTCTGCGTTTTTCCTCTCTTTCTTTAATGGCTCGCCCCCCTCTAGTTCCCCGTCGGCATCTTCTAACCCTCTTTTTCTTTGGGGTCCCGGGGTATTGGGGAGCATTGGCCCTAAAAAATGATCTTGTTTTGGGTCCCTCAAACCACCATCTGGGCTTATGGAATGGACAAATGAACTTGGCAGGGACTGGTCTGAACCCTTATTGGGCACACTATCCCGTTCGATTAATTCACGCCAGTGGGGGGGAACCTCACTGGCAGTTTTCTTGGGGGGAGGGGAAGTTTCCAATGGCATGGATTCAATGGGACTCAGACGGCTGGGATACTCATGACGTTTAGGAATAGCCCCTTCTCTATACCTATCTCGGTATCTTTCTGAATATTTAGAAGAATCAGTCTTGTGGTATGGTTTGGCTATAGGGAATCTTATTGGGTCATCATTGGGTCTATGACCCTTGCTGACCTTTTTATCCCTACCGGAAGTAATCTGGTCTGTGTATGGATTTTTATTTTTATTTCTTTCTCCATAAGAATGGTCAGTATCTTTTTGATGTTTTCCTTGGACCCGAATCTTTATGTCCTCATAGGATCTTGAATAAGACCGCTGTCTGGGGGGCTGTCTTGCCCCTCTAGTGGACTGATTGAATTTTTATGGCCGCTTGCGGGTTCTAAATGGGGACCTAAGCTGTTTGTGTGGTCCACTGGGGGTGAACTGTTTACCCCTATCTTTACTGACAATCTGTCCAGACTTATGTTCCTCATCATCAGGTTTACTGGGACATTGTTTTAATGACTTAGTTGGATTTTAATTGTCACAAACGGGGTTTGTGTGAATGAGTTTGTCATCCTTATGTAGTGATGTCAGTTCTTTAGGGTCATTGCTCCATTTGAATATATTACCTCGAGCATAGTCGGTCCTATCCCTCTCGAACTTCTTAAGCTTTTTGTTGATCAGTTCAGACTCTATTAGTTTGGTGGAAGCGGTGACTTTCTCATGCCACTCAGCAAATTCTTTCAGATTTTGGAACTTGCTGAGATCTAATTCAATGGCAGGGATGACCTTTCTAACTCGAGATAAATTGCGTTCTCTCTGGACTACAACTATCTTCATCCACTTTTCAGTGCATTCGACAGCTGCTTCTTTCCAGATGAGATGCAAATCAGGATCTAAAAAATCGCAATCCTTTTGGTTCCTCATCCCCCTCGGAGCAATCTGGGCAGTGATATACTCCGAGAGGAACGAAGAGTCGATCCACTGTGTGCTCTCATATTTCCTAGCATCCTCTAATTCTCTAAACAAAGAAATCATATGCTTTACATTTGTAGTGTGATTGTAACTATCTATGGGTACAGGGACAGGTGCGGAAGTCCTTTGTGAACCAGCTGTTATTTCATCTACAATACGTTTCATGTTGTTATGAATTTCAGTTTTGAGTTTATCCCATTTGGAAATGTCAGAGTTAGTACCAGGGTTATTACCAGAATGTAAGCTGGACGTCATGGTGGAGGTGGTCACTGGTGGAGCAGCAAGGCGCTGACCCAATCTCAGCTGGAAACCAAGGTGGTTAGTAGACAAAAAAAGTGTGTTCCTTGCGCTTTCAACTCCAGGAAACCCAGACCAGTCAAATCCAGAAATTCTCTAGTCCACACCAGGAATTCACAAATAATGCTGCTCCATATAGGGAATGTATAATGTGATATCTGGAAAAAAGGAGCGCTCTAAGTGCGTTACCAAAGTAGGACTTTATTGCGCATAAAAAGTGATTACTTACAGGATAGTAGACATAAAAAAGCTTGTCAGCGGGTAGGCAACCCGTTACACTCCTCTGCGGCAAAGTTGCACGCGCCGTGGCCAGCAGCAGCGTGTCCGATGGAATCAGGGAGCTCGTCTTGCGAGGCAGTGGGCGGGGCCTAGGATCGTGGTGCGTGTAGCGTCATGACGCGTTTCGGCGCTCTGCGCCTTCATCAGATGACGTCACACACACACAGGGAGGCGGATTTATGTCCGCATAGATGCCGTAGTTATGGCAACAGGTAAAAAAAGGTTTTTTGAACAAACTTTATTGTTCGTATAAAGGGAATGCATGCTAATCAGCCCGCTGTGCCGTTCGGAAATGCGTGTGTTTGAACGTTGACAGCTGGCTCACAGCGCGTGCACCTATAAAATTTATATAAAAAGGAGAAGTATATTGTAGATAATAACATGAAAACACCAGCATTTTGGGTTAAACATAATGAAAATAATAAAATCTTAAGACAACCTCATATATATAGGCAAATATTGAATTCTAAAACTTGCCCATATTATGGAAGGAGATTATATTAAACATGTTTACAAAGGTGCATATATAACATCATTAACAGGTATGCATATTAGCTTTAGTGTAAATTCAAATATCATGCAATAATTGATTAAAAACGACAATAAATTAGATTTATAAACTATATTAATAGCTGAAATTACAAATAAAAATTGCAGCTAAAAATTCACAATTATATGAAACCTTGAGCAGAGTCAGGGAAGGAAAATGGGGGGGGGGGGCGAGGGTGGTAGGTGGAAGGAGGGGGGGGGGGGGAAGGAAACAAGGGAGGTTGCTGGTGTTTTCATGTTATTATCTACAATATACTTCTCCTTTTAATATAAATTTTATAGGTGCACGCGCTGTGAGCCAGCTGTCAACGTTCAAACACACGCATTTCCGAACGGCACAGCGGGCTGATTAGCATGCATTCCCTTTATACGAACAATAAAGTTTGTTCAAAAAACCTTTTTTTACCTGTTGCCATAACTACGGCATCTATGCGGACATAAATCCGCCTCCCTGTGCGTGTGACGTCATCTGATGAAGGCGCAGAGCGCCGAAACGCGTCATGACGCTACACGCACCACGATCCTAGGCCCCGCCCACTGCCTCGCAAGACGAGCTCCCTGATTCCATCGGACACGCTGCTGCTGGCCACGGCGCGTGCAACTTTGCCGCAGAGGAGTGTAACGGGTTGCCTACCCGCTGACAAGCTTTTTTATGTCTACTATCCTGTAAGTAATCACTTTTTATGCGCAATAAAGTCCTACTTTGGTAACGCACTTAGAGCGCTCCTTTTTTCCAGATATCACATTATACATTCGCTATATGGAGCAGCATTATTTGTGAATTCCTGGTGTGGACTAGAGAATTTCTGGATTTGACTGGTCTGGGTTTCCTGGAGTTGAAAGCGCAAGGAACACACTTTTTTTGTAATCTTTAAAGTGCAGCCAGTAAGGGCGACTTTCACAGGAAATGTTTTACATGAGCAGCCCACTGTTGGTAAGCAATGGCCCTCCCCCTAACCTTTGGCCCTCCAACGGTATACTGTTAGGAACCTACCTTATGGTGAGGTTCATTGTTAAAAAAAAAAAAAAAAAGTGCTTTTTAAAGACCCTCTGCGGCCCATGTCCAGCTCTCTGAGAGCAACTGCAGTTCTCCTGGAATCTCCTCCATTCCTTGGACTGTACTGGGAGACACAGCGAACCTTCTAGCAATGACACATATTGAGGAGCTGGACTACCTGTGCAACCTCTGTAGGGTCCAGGTATCACCACCTGCTACCAGACAGAACGCTGACCATAGCCAAATACAAAACTAGCTAAAAAGAAAAAATACCAGCTACCACCTGGTAGACCAATACGGTTATTGAGATTGTCTTACTGTTGCTTCTCTAGTGTAGCTGCTGTTCATTTCATAAACACCGAAGCAGCTGAAAATTATAACCCCCCCCCCAACTAACAAGATTAATAAGATAGATACTAGCTAAGGTGAGACAAAACCTATGAGGACCGTGTGCAATGCTTAACAAGATGCAAAGGGTTATAATAGCTTTCTTTAATTGAAATACTAACAACATTCCCTCTCAAATAGTAGTTATTAAATAGGTAGGAAATGATGTATTCGTTTTATTTTTTTAATGATATAGCACTATGGCCTTTATTCATGAAGCTCACTGGGAAGTACAGTATATCTTGTTCTCTTCTCACCTACATGGTGTTGGTATATTTTTGATTCAGTGCTGGGAGCTTGATTCATTTGATATCTGCTTTACATACCTGAAGCAGTTCCATTTGGCATCTGGAAAAGTGGTGTTGTGGTTGGCACATTTAGACTGCCAGGAAATGTTTGGAGGATTAATTACCTTAGGGTCATGTAATCTAGGAATGACAGGCCAGGACTATCTAGGGATAAGTTATGATTAAGCTAGATTTATAAGTTAGGGAAGATATCAGCCAAGGAGAGGGATGATAAAGGTAAAGTTAGTTAGGCGTCACTAAAAGGGTGGATGTTTAGTTAGACATATGGTAAAGGGGGATGGATAACATTGAGCATCCCTCACTCACTGTGTCAAGGTATGGTCCTAAATTTAGAATAGTTTAATTTAATATAGTACCTTTTAATGTCAGCTCAGGTTAAACTGACAACCCCCTTTTTTTAACATGGTGCTAATTTTGGAATTCTTAGACTTTAACTTTCAGCCGTGTTTGGGAAAATGTTTGACCCATTTGCAAAACCTTAACAAAAACGTATGAAACCAAATTAAGAGTAGGGCTATCGGTGGTGGAGGAGGGGGTTGAATAACACCAAGGAAAGGAATAAAGTTGGGTATGGTTGGTGGACAGAGCTAGTATTAGGCCTAATCTTTAGTACAGTGTAGTAACCCCCTCTGTTAAACTCCTAGCAATCCCATCTGACAGAACAGTTTCCTAGATTGTGACTTGGATGCAGCGCCAGATATTTTCCCCAAAAAATTGCTGCTACCTTCGAAATGAAAGCAGCACAAATCTTAATTTTTGCAGCTCAAATGGGCACAAACGTAGCACTACCCAAACATGATGGAATTTTTGTTTGTGCTTAATGAAGAGGCCTGCTTCACAGGTCTCATCTCCAGCTCCTTTCTAAAGCAGCCAAATATTCTCCCTGCTCAGTAATGACGTCTCCACCCTGAAGGTGGCAGCATTATCTAAAGTAGGTACCACCCTGTTAATACTGCTGAATTTATGCTGGGTTATTACCATTTTTTTTTAGATGCCAATGGCTTTTCTTATGCTAGATATATAGTGGTGCATGAAAGTTTTTGAACCTTTTAAAAATGTTATATATTTTTATATGAATGTGACCTAAAAATATGCGCTTTGAGTCCTATGGGAGAAAAGCGCTTTACAAATGTTATTGTATTGTATTGTATAAAATCAGCTGATTTTCAAACAAGTCCTGAAAGTATATACAGAAAATCTAGTTAAACAAATGAAACAAACATTTTATCTGATCATGTATATTATCCTACCCAGAATCAGTCAGCCATCAAAGATAACGACAAGATATGTTATAAAGGAGCCTAGAGTAATTGTAAGCAGCTGAAAGCCTGTTTCATAATATGAGCAAATACTAAAGATCACCATCAGTACAGTGAACAGCAATATGTTTATTGTTGACTATCTACAGTTTGCTGAAGATCATGTGGACATATCAGGATACTGAAAGAATGCTTTGTGGACAGATGAAGCCAAAATGTTTTTGCTTAAAGAGAACCCGAGGTGTGTTTAAAGAATGTTATCTGCATACAGAGGCTGGATCTGCCTATACAGCCCAGCCTCTGTTGCTATCCCAAACCCCACTAAGGTCCCCCTGCACTCTGCAATCCCTCATAAATCACAGCCGTGCTGTGAGGCTGTGTTTATATCTGTAGTGTCAGTCTCAGCTGCTCCCCCGCCTCCTGCAAAGCTCCGGTCCCTGCCCCCGTCCCTTCCCTCCAATCAGCAGGGAGGGAAGGGATGCAGGCGAGGACTGGAGTTCTGCAGGAGGCAGGGAGAGCAGCAGACTGACACTATAGAGATAAACACAGCCAGCTCTGACAAGCTGTTTGTCAGCAGCGTGGCTGTGATTTATGAGGGATTGCAGAGTGCAGGGGGAGCTTAGGGGGGTTTGGCATAGCAACAGAGGCTGGACTGTATAGGCAGATCCAGCCTCTGTATGCAGATAATATTCTTCAAACCCACCTCGGGTTCTCTTTAAATGGGGAGAATTACATTTGGAGACAGGGAAACACTGCATTGCAGCAGAACCTTATCACATCTGTGAAAGATGATAGAAGGACTGCCATATCATAGATTATAGGAGAACATCCAATAGCCTGCCACTGCGTTTGAAGACTCGATAGGCAAGAAGTTGGAATAACTCATGAAGTGGTCTGCAGATGAACAAAATAAATGTTTCTATGGATATGCACTTTCATTTGAAACAACATTGAACAATGTGAACTCAGATAACTGATGGGTCATCAATTGCTGAAGAAGGTTAATGTTTACAGTATACTCAACAGGGATATGTGAGGTTGCAGGCTAGTGCTGTATCTATTTATTGGTTAAACTTGATGGACGGTAAAATTGACAGAGCCAGTCAGGCTCTGTGAAAATAATGGAGTATTGGAGGGGTCACAGGGTTAATTACTCTAGAAAACGTAATTTGAGAGTAGCATCTTGTTCTAAGGCCCCATTCACACCTAAAACCACAAAACACTGGCGTTTACCGCTAGCGGTTTGTGGGAGTGATTTTTCCACGATTAACGCGGAAAAATCACTGGCCAATGCAGCGTTTTGGGAGCGATCGTAATTAGCGGTGCTATGCATGCTAATCGTGATTGCGAATCGCCGGCAAAACGCTGCATGTTACGCGTTTGCGGTTAAAGCTAACCGCAAACACAGCAGTGAGAACACTGCCATAGGCTTACATGGGCTAGCGTTTTTTCAAACCGCTAGAGTTTTGCGCTGAGCGGGAATCAGACGATTCCCGCTCAAGTGTGAATGGGCCCGAGTGGACCTAAAGTTAAGCCAACCTTTCAATTGCTATTTTATGGACTTTCAAAAGGTTGTCTTCGGACAAAAGAGTCCATGAACTGGGTAATATCGATCGGCTGTTATCCTTGGTCCTATTTTCAGCTTAGTGGAACTGCCTTTATTTGGAGGTTTGGTCTAAAACACAACTATTAAACATAAAACCAAACCTCCAAAAAGAGAACAGAAGCTCTGGCCCTTCCAAATGTTACTTTGTTAATTAGTGGTTGGGCAAAGCCATTTATTATCATACAATTGTTTTTTTTTTTTTCTTATTAACATGTCAAGTGGAAGCACCCAAACGGCGTATGAGAGGATTCGGCAACGGGAGAGTTTGGCGCAGGATACAGCCGGTATGGCTTATCCTGCTTCTGCACAAGTTCCTGGCTAAATTACTATTCCCCCTCTAGGTCGATGTGGATGGTAGGGAATGATGTAATTCGGCTTCCAGCTATTGATGGAGGACGAATTACAGTGTTTTAAAAGTGACTTCAGCCCTGTCTTCTAACGCCGCAAAAGTTACTCACTGTGCCACGCTATAGCTGTAATTCCTATTATGGAATATGGTGGCGCCGGCTGCCCCCAAGTCTCCTGGGCTGGATTGCCAATGTTCACCCAAATGACCCTGATCAAAGGTTTACATACCCTCGAAGACTTGGCCTGGTAAGATACAAATCGACAAACTCAGGTTAATGGAATATTAAAGGAATTTATCCACACCCGTGACTTGTTTGCTTGTAATTTCAGTAGTCCGTGTATAAAGAGTTAGTGAGTTTCTGGGCTCTTGACCGTCACTTGCATATTTCAGCCATAAATAGGGAAAGAAAAGGACCTGAAAGGTTGTTCAGCTTTATAAAATTAGGAAAATAATATCCAGAGAATGCCAATTAGCAGTGTTCAAACTCTCATAAATAAGTGGAAAATGAGGGGTTCTGTGACACCAAGCCACGGTCAGGTAGACCGAGTAAACTTCAGTCAGTACTGTAAGGAAAAAAAGCCACAAATAACTTCAGCTGCCATCCAGATTTCTTTACATAAAAATGGTGTGGATGTTTCAAGATGTACAGTAGAGGCTCACTCACACTGAGCCCTTACTGTAGAAATCGCCCTAAAAGCGATTGTGCAATGATTTTCTATGAGACTGTTCACATGTGTGCATTTTGATTTTATTAAAACCACAAACGCACTACATGTACCATTTTCTGAGCGTTTTGGCTCAATGGAAGGTATAGGGAAATGCAAAGGGCTTGAAAAAGAGCTTTGTACTGCGATTTTCCGAGCACTTTTATGAATAAATACATTGTATTTATTCATATCCGGGACAAAGAGTTCAAAGAGCGCAAAGCTTAGAGAAAAGTGCTTTAAAAAAAAGCTCAATAAAAATTAAAAAAAAAAATAATCGCTCATCGCTTGTGATAGCGCTGATGATTTATAATGTGAAGGAACCTGAGGAGAACCATGGTCAAGTGGCCATAAGGTCCTGTCCTGAGCACACTTACACACACCTGTCTGCTTTTTAGCAACACATCAATGTTAGCGATACTCCTTACTGATAAGTGGACAGAAGTGCGTTAAGTGTGCTTAAAGGGAAGATCCGAGCGCCTGAAAAGATAAAAAAAATCCCCTTACCTCGGGCTTTCTCTAGCCCCTTGCAGCCATCCTGTGCCCTCCCCACAGCTCCGGTGGCTCATGGTCCCATCCGGTGCAAATGCCGACCACGACAGGTCGGCATCTGTTTGCACTTCACCATGCAGCTCACTGAGTCACACTGACGTCACCCGGACTGTACTGTGCAGGTGCAGAACTACTGCGCGTGCGCAGTACAGTCTGGATGACGTCAGCACAACACAGAGCCGCAGGCGCAGTGGACATCTTGCGCCAGAGGGGACGCGTGAATCCGAGCTGCGGCAAGGGCACAGGACAGGTATGTGGATTTTTTTTCCCAGTGATCGGATGTGTCCTTTAAAGCGGACCCAAACCAAACATTTTTTAATTCAAAATATTTAGTTGCACCGCTCTCACACATACAAAGATAAATAAACACTCCTGCAAGCCTATGAGCATTTCAGTGCATGCTTTTCACCATCCTCTTTGCATAACTAGGGTTATACAAGTAGCAGCCATTAGCAATTCTTCCTTTGCTGGACACCATCTACTCCACCAGTTTGTCGGATTATTTGCCGGCAATATGAAAGGAAGGGGAGGGGTTCCGCCAAAAAATGTAAAATGTTTTTATATTTGTTGTCATGCAGCTGAAAAAAGGCTGCTATTTGTTATAATTTAGAAAATAGATTTTATTTCTGAAATCTTGTATTTTTAGTTTGGGTCTACTTTAAGCCCTTACTGAGCCAATAATTCAGGAGGAAAAGACACAGCAAGTAATAACATCTTATTAGAAGAGGACCCATGGAATGTGCAATTTACACTGCATTAACCACTTTGCATCTAGGCCTGGTTTTTTTCGTTATTTATGCTGGGGGGCCGGAGTATACATAGAAGTCTTTGCGGGCCAGACAGTGATGCATACTAAGGTGACAACCTTCAGTCCAATTGGACAGCAGTTTCACCTGATGTGGAATTTGATTGAAAACCAGCAAATTACTGCTTTCTGGCTTCATTCTATATGCAGACCACCAATATTTAAAGATGTAGCTGACCGCATCTATAATACATTTTGTGTGTGGGGGGGCCAGTAAAAAAGCCTCAGGGGGCCACATTCGGCCCGCGGGCCTAAGTTTGAGGACCACTGCCTTGGATAATATATTTACATTCATACATGCATAGTTTGCTTCGTTAGAAACTAGACTTTCTTTGGGTTATTTCCCCTCCCCCCCCCCCCCAAGGAATCATTTTATTTCCTATTAATTTTAAGGAGAAAAAAACAAAATGAATACTTAATTTCTCAATTTTCGCCTACTTTAAAAAATAAAAGTGCTAACCCCTAATCAAACCTGGCTATTTACTCCATTTATTATAAAACTTAAAGTTTGTTGCTGCTACAATATGTGGTCATGATATCCACTGTTGTAATAAAGGTATATTTTTCTGCATTATGTAATTTTCTTCTAGTACTGCAATGATAATAAAATACAGTAACATCTGTAAAGTGCTCTTCTGCCATAGGACTCAAAGTGCATAGTTATGTCTTAGATCAAGACAAGGTTGCAGGCTGGACTGTGTTACAGAGGAAATAGTCAGGTGTTCATAAATGAAGAGATGGGTTTCAGTTTGGACTTAAATGTTTCCAGGGATGGAGCTGTCCTGATTGGGTGTGGCAGGGAGTTCCGAAATAAAGGGGCAGCATGACAGAAGGCTATGTCTCCAAAGGTTTTGAGGTGGACTCTGGGGGTGACCAAGGTATTACATCATTTTGATATAAGATTGTGGAGGGTGTGATGCAGTTGCAACAAGTCCTTCAGGTATCCAGGGCCCATATTGTGCAAGGATTTGAATGTCAATAAGCCAATTTTGTCAGCATTTAGTTTTAGCCAGATAATTTTCATCCACTCCTGAAGCTCAGCTAAGTATGTGTATATTTGTAGAGTAGGGTCTGTGACGCCAGGTTTGGATGATAAATATAGCTGGGCGTCATCAGCAATTAAAACATATCAAAGTAAACAGGGGGAATAAAAAGCTATATAGAAAGCGTAATTAATGGCTTTATATGCAGGAGGTGTGGTTTCAAAAGTGGGTGGGGCTATAATGTGGCCAAATGGCATTTTTAAAAATAATAGCCCCCCCCCCTTTTTTTTGTTTTTTTTTGTTATAGCTTGTCCTGGTAAAACTAGTAGTCCCCTCAGATTTATTTTTCTTGGAGTCTTTTCCTGGGGTTTTAATGTGCCCCTCTTCTTCATATATCGTTTCTGTGTAGTCTAGTGATACGCTGTTCCCCTTTATGGCATTTTGGTTAGTCTAGTGGGCACTTTATCACACAGATCACCTTGGTAGTCCAGTGCCCCCGCCACTATAGCTTTCTGTGTTTCAAAGTTTTTATTAAGCATTTTTAATAAAGTTTACATACATTTCGGATAACATAGGGGAAGGAAGGTGAAGCTCTTGTAACACCGAAATTAGCATACAGGGTGATCATACATAACAGGTTGATCGTATAACTTGAAAGTATTGAAAACTTCTATTCCTAAATTGCCCCGAATACATATTCAGTTAGGGAAAACAGACGATACAGAGGGTAACGGGGAGGAGTTCGGTCTAGGCCAACGGGCCCAATGGGGATCTGGGGGGGGGGGGGGGGGGGGAGGGGAATAGGAAACTTGCGATTATAAAAGAGTAAATGTACCACAGAGGGTTAAACCCGACTATCTGGGGTATGCTATGGTAGTGGGAGGGTGTAGGATCCGGCCTGGGGAAAAGGGGGCGGGGGGAAAGGCCGGTATAGGAAAAAGCTTAGGAGGGCAGCCCCAGCAGTGGGCTGAGCCTCTGCTATTTCAGAGGTAGTGTGGATTGGGGGCGGGGATGCAGCAGAGGAGAAAGAGAGACAGAAGAAGAGGCAAAGGGAGTGAAGAAAGAAAGAAAGAGAAAGGAGAAAAGAGAGAGAGAAAGGGGTCCATCTCATAGCCTGGTTATCAGTGTTTCCTCCATGTTTGGGTGCTCTGATTGCAACCAAGGTTCCCATACTTTTTCGAAGGAATTATGTGTGTCCCGGAGGATACTGGTAAGTTTTTCATTAACCATGTAGGAGTCCATTCTGGTTTTGACTTCCTCAAATCTAACCGAAGGTTTTTTCCAATTATTTGCTATTGTCATGGTAGCTGCCGAGAAGACCAAGGAGGCTAATTTGTTTTGTTTGGTCGTCAGTATCTCTATTTTTGCATGTAGTAAGGCTTGCCAAGGATTCTTGGGGATTGTCTTGTGAAACAGGGTGGATAACATCTTAAAGACACGGCTCCAAAACCTAATGAGGCGGGGGCAGGACCACCAGATATGCATCATATCCCCAATCACTCTGCATCCTCGAAAACAGAAGGAGCTGGCTGAAGGAAAGACCTTAGTAATTCTGGCTGGAACCAGATACCACCTAGTCAGGACTTTATATGCCGATTCTATAGTGTGTAGGTTGTTGGAGCATTTAGAAATTCTCCCCCAAATGTCTAGCCAATCTTCCCTGTCCTTGGTTTCTGCTAGGTCGGATTACCATCTTGATACATACATATGCTGGATAGGGGTTCGGGGGCGAGTTTGGAGGGCATAGACAGAGGAAATAAGGCCTTTCGAATTGGGGCGGCGGAGGCAGATGTTCTCGAAGGGGGTGAGATTGAGCGGGAGGTCCCTGTCTTTTATGAGTGTATTGATCCAGTGTCGCAGTTGGAGGTATCGAAAAAACTCTGTTTTGGGAATTTGTTTTGTTTCCTGGAGCTCGGACCACGAGCACATGCCCCTGGGAGTGAGCAGATGGTCCACTCGGGTCAGGCCGTGGTCCGACCACCAGGAGAATGATGTTGGGTTGTCTAAACCTGGGCGGAAGAGGGGGTTTCCCGTAAGAGGTGCTAATGGTAGGTGTGGGGATTGTAAGTTAGCTGAGTAGCGTGTGGAGTCCCAGACTTGGAGACTGTGTTTCAAAGGGGGGCTCATGGTTGAGGTTCTTAGTTTGGAGGGAAGCCAAAGTAGGGTGCTAGGTAGGAGGGGCGCACATTCAGGGATTTCTAGGAATACCCACAAAGGGGCATCCTGGGATTGAAAAAGCCGAGTGAGTTGGCAGATGACAGCTGCTTTATAATAGGAGCTAATGTGTGGGACGCTAAGGCCACCATCCAGTGGCGTAGCTTTGGAGCTGTGGGCCCCGATGCAAGTTTTACATGGGCCCCCCCAAGCACTCTATACATAACAATTTATACGGCGCACCAAAACCTGCTAATGGCAACTACAGTGTCAGAGGTGCAAGAAGGGGATGGGGAACAGCTTGTTAATGATTACCACTATTCAAAGTGTCTATAGAAGTGATTATTATCAGCACAGGACCAATAGAGAGCTAATACTGCATTTGAGGGAGGGCCCTTTGGGGCCCCTCTGGCCCAAGGGCCCCGATGCGGTCGCTACCGCTGCAACCCCTATTGCTACGCCCCTGCCACCATCCAATCTATGTGCAAACATGGTTGATTTACGAACTCGGGGACCTTTACGACCCCAGATAAAGGTCATGATCCTACTCTGGAAAATGCGTAAATAGTGGTCGGGGACCTTAACCGGAAGAGTTCGGAAGTAGTATAAAAGTTTGGGTAAGTATGACATTCTAACGGAGTTAATTTTACCTATCCAGGAGAGGGGATGAGTGGACCACTTGGTGGTTAAAGCCGACAGGGATTTGAGGAGTGGGGGGTAGTTAGCTGTAAAGAGGGAGGAATATGAGGATGTCAAAGTTATGCCCAAATAGGGAAGTGTGTGCACCCATTGGAAAGGGCTTGTCTCTTTAAGGGCTTCATAGTCCTTTGGGTCTACCGAAATGTTCATTGCTTTAGACTTTGCTACATTAATATGGAGGCCCGAGATTTTAGCGAAATTGTTAAAAGCGTTTAGTGCATTGGGTATAGAGATAAGGGGTTGGGTGAGGAATAAAAGGGTGTCATCTGCGAACATTAGTATTTTGTGTTCGATGCCCGCCTTTCCCACTCCTTTAATGTCTATGTTGTCCCTAAGGTTTCTAGCAAATGGTTCCAATGCTAAGATAAAAAGTAGGGGAGACAGGGGGCATCCCTGTCTCGTCCCCCTATTGATGGGGAAACTTTCGGAGTTGTGCCCGAAATAGCGTACAAAAGCGGAGGGGTGGGAGTAAATACCCTCTATCCAGTTTAGAAATTTAGAGTCGAGGCCCCATCTGCTAAGGGTGGATTTTAAGTAGGCCCAGGAAAGCGTATCGAACGCTTTGAAAATATCGAGTGATAGTGCCACTCCGGGGATTTTGTGATGTTGTAGATGATGTATTAAGAGTATAGCCCTCCTGGTGGCATCTTCAGCTTGTCTGCCTGGGACGAATCCCACTTGGTCCCTATGGATGAGAATGGGGAGAGCTGTGCTCAACCTCAGGGCTAAGATTTTTCCAAGGAGCTTAAAATCTACGTTAATTACGGAGATGGGGCGGAATTGGTGGGCACTAAGGCATTCTTGATCATCTTTGGGAATCATAGAGATTTGTGCTCTGAGCATGCTCTGGGGGGGGGGGGAGCTTGCCTTCCCTAATTTCATTATAACATTTGGTTAGAGTTGGCGCTATTAAATCTGAGGTTTTTTTATAATATTGAGCCGAGAAGCCGTCGGGCCCGGGGGCTTTATTAATTTTCAATGTTTTGATAGCCGCTTGGACTTCAGTGGTTTCTGTGGTAGTCTGTTGGTCGACAACAGGAAATTGGGCACCAAGGTGTTAGACCCTGGTGCCTGACACACATGCTTGCACCAGTGAAGAGCACAGAAGCATGATGAGCACAGATGCACACTAGCAACACACGCTGTTATCCTAAAACACTGACTCACATAGTATCGTTTTCAATTAAGACAGCAACGACGTAAATATACTGTATATAGATAGTAAAGAATGTTACTCATTTTACAAATTCAGCTGAGGTATTTAAAAATTAAAAGCACAACTGTATATTCTGAACAGCACAAAGTTCTGCCATTTATAAGCAAAGGGCATACATTTAGTTTCATGACACCATTATTATGATTTAAATAGTCTTATTTAATTGCTGACGTTTGTACAAAGTAATTCATGAAGAAAAAACAACATGAGGTGGATGCAACAAAAAAACAAAACAAAAAAGAGAAACTAGTCTTGGTTACCCATAGTCCCAATCACCACAGCGGCTTTCCTGCCCTGTACATACGTGATTTAGCATGGGAACAACGCTAAACCTTTTCAAAACACATTATCTGCTCTCAGCATTATTTAGGCAGCTTTAAAAACAAATGGTTTAGATCTACAAGACCTGTCACAAGTAGCAATTATGATGGCACTGAAAATAATGTGTACATTTTGCCAATACCTAATTCACATCCACTTCTACTTCTGGATATGAGGCATTCTGCCAGCTAAGCAGTCTGAATATTTATACAAAGGTTGTACAATAATAAACTGTCTTCTGTTTCAAGCATTCATGTAGTTCAAGCACTCGGTCCTCTGGAGCTGATTGCCGAGACTAAACATCATACATGTAGGAGTTTAGCTATAAAGAGATTGTGACTGAGGACAACCGATATTGTTTAAAGGGAATGTATAGTGACTTTTTAAAATTGTTTTATTCATTATGTCATGTTCCAACACAAGGTTTTGTCATATTTTATGTTCAGGAAAATATTTATATGAAAATGGAATATTAGTTTTGGATGTAATCTCACTGGTAAGCTCAAGAGTAGTCTTGCTGTTGCCATATTGGAAAGAGAAGATTGCCCCATGGAGAATTAAGGTGCATAAACATGCACAATCTCTTAATTTGTGTTGCTACCTGAGGTCTGGCCATGCTGGCTGCATGGTTGTGCCAGGTGTGTGATTCAAACAATGCTCAGCAAGATCAGCAGGACAAGCCAGGCAACTGGCATGGTTTATAAAGAAATATGGCACCCCTTTCACTACAAGGTCACTAACTTCAGGGGATTTTGCTATTGTAATGTTACAGACTTCTTAGACCTAGGATACTAAAACAAGCTCTGCGGCTCACATATCTTTAGCATTAAAAGTACACTTGAAATGAGAGGGATACAGAAGCTGCCATAATTATTAACTTTTCAACACCACTAAATGCCTGGCAGCCTGCTGATCTTTCATGCAACAGCAGTGTCTGACTTACACACCTGCAAAAAGCAGGTGGCTAACCCAGTCAGCACTTGGTCTGCATGCTTGCTCAGGGTCTATGGCTAAAAGTACTAAAGGCAGAGGATCAGCAGGCCAGCCAGGAAATCTGCATCGTTTAAAAGGAAATACATATGTCAGCCTCCATATCCCTCTAACTTCAGGTGTGCCTTAAATTAGCATGGAACTTCATATTTCCCAGTAAGGAAAAAAAAAGTATTTTTGTGTGTGTGTCAAACACAAATGGATAAAACAAACATGCTAAAAGACACTATACATTCCCAATGACAGTGAGATATTTATCACTAAGCTCCTCTGTGTAAACTGAATCTCGGGTATGGTCTCTGGTCCATCACTTCTTCTTCTTCTTGCTCTTCTTGCCGCCCTCTCCTTGCTGGACAGTCTGATCTCCTCCTCCTGATTTTTGTGTGCGGGTCTTTAGCTTCGGGATTTCTTCAGCCACACGCAGCATTATTGCCTTCCCTGCAAACATGACAGAGCTGTAAGTGCCTATATATTATCACTATTCCCTGGTTTAACAAGTACACTTATTAATGGTCGTCACTGGAGTGAGGTCTACTAGATATATATTTCTTTTCAGCGGCGTACCTAGGGCATTTGACACCCGGTGCTGCGCCAGGGCCTTGGTAGGATCTGGGGCACTTTTAGGCACTACAGATTGGGTGGGGCTATGCACCGGAATGTGGGTGTGTTCATGGGTGGAGCCAAATGTACATGAACTTAATAGCGGTGTAAGGCCTGCCCAGAAAAATGTTGAATGAAACCCCCTCTCCACTAATACAGAAAAAAAAAATGCAGCATATCCCATCAATAGGCAGTGTCACTTAAAGGGAACCTCAACTAAAAAAAAACCAAAAAAAAAAAAAAAAACCAAGGAGTTTCACTTACCTGGGGCATCTACCAGCCCCCTGCAGCCATCCTACACATTGCACCCATAAAGCGTAAAAATTTACTTGTTAATGTCCGAGATAGCTTCCTGCACCAGCGCGAATGCGTAAAAAGGTACGCATGGTGGCCGGTCGACTCCCAGTCAGCAAAAACAAAACTAGCTGGCAGTGGGGGACCAGAGGAGCTGACTGTGAGGGCACAGGATGGCTTCAGGGGGCTGGTAGATGCCCCAGGTGAGTAAAACTTTTTTTTTTTTTAATTAAGGTTCCCTTTAAGCATAGCTAGGCAGAGTTACCTGGCTTCTGTGCTGGCTGGTCCAGCTTTCTGCTGGGCAGGCTGGCCTGCCGCCAGGTGATCTGGCAGTTCCCCCATAGCATTCCCTGACCTAGTGGATTCCCTCCTTTGCCCCATATCGGCCTCCCATTGAGGAACCACAACTCCCAGCATGCCCCAATAGAAGAACCACAGCTCTCTGCATGTCCCCATAAAGCATCACAGCTTCCAGCATGGCACCACAGCACCAAGTATGCCCGCCATTAAGGACCACAGCTGACTACGCATTAACATCTGGGGCACCCCAGAATAGATCTGGGGCATGTGCTACTGATCTTTGCGGCTAGCAACGCCCCTGGTGCTGGGTAGGCCTGAACGCTTTACAGTTTATATTTTTAAATTGCAACCACAGAAACGTCGATTCAGTGATCATCAAAGGGCTGTTTTTTGGCGATATTCTGCACCCTTCCACTGTGCAGCAGTAACAGTCACTCTCGCTCGCTGCTCTGTGTACAAGTAGCGGCGGTTTGGCGGGGTGGCTGCTCACGTCGTCCTTCCTTCCGCCTAGTGCCGCCTCCTCCTACGTCATCCGCCCGTAGGCTCTCGCTCACCAAGTGCATCATTGGCTGGGCGGGTTGCAGACTCCGCCCACAGGCTCTCGCTCTGTTTCTCTCTCCCTCCGCCTAGCGTATCATCAGCTGGGCAGGCGGTAGAGACTCAGCCCGTCGACCTGTCACTCCTTTGTCTCCTTTGCACAGAGGAGGCTTGAATGAGGCACACAGTGTGGTGATCTGAGCTGCATTCTATACAAAGCTGTTGTGCATGCATGGTGAGGTGCATTCTATACAAAGCTGTTGTGCATGCATGGTGAGGTGCATTGTATACAAAGCTGTTGTGCATTGTATACAAAGCTGTTGTGCATGCATGGTGAGGCGCATTGTATACAAAGCTGTTGTGCATGCATGGTGAGGTGCATTGTATACAAAGCTGTTGTGCATGCATGGTGAGGTGCATTGTATACAAAGCTGTTGTGCATGCATGGTGAGGTGCATTCTATACAAAGCTGTTGTGCATGCATGGTGAGGTGCATTGTATACAAAGCTGTTGTGCATGCATGGTGAGGCGCATTATATACAAAGCTGTTGTGCATGCATGGTGAGGTGCATTGTATACAAAGCTGTTGTGCATGCATGGTGAGGTGCATTCTGTACAAAGCTGTTGTGCATGCATGGTGAGGTACTTTGTATACAAAGCTGTTGTGCATGCATGGTGAGGTGCATTGTATACAAAGCTGTTGTGCATGCATGGTGAGGCGCATTGTATACAAAGCTGTTGTGCATACATGGTGAGGTGCATTGTATACAAAGCTGTTGTGCATGCATGGTGAGGTGCATTGTATACAAAGCTGTTGTGCATGCATGGTGAGGTGCATTCTACACAAAGCAGTTGTGCATGCATGGTGAGGTGCATTCTACACAAAGCTGTTGTGCATGCATGGTGAGGTGCATTCTACACAAAGCTGTTGTGCATGCGTGGTGAGATGCATTCTACACAAAGCTGTTGTGCATGCGTGTTGAGGTGCATTCTACACAAAGCAGTTGTGCATGCATGGTGAGGTGCAATCTACACAAAGCTGTTGTGCATGCATGGTGAGGTGCATTCTACACAAAGCTGTTGTGCATGCATGGTGAGGTGCATTCTACACAAAGCTGTTGTGCATGCATGGTGAGGTGCATTCTACACAAAGCTGTTGTGCATGCATGGTGAGGTGCATTCTACACAAAGCTGTTGTGCATGCATGGTGAGGTGCATTCTACGCAAAGCTGTTGTGCATGCATGGTGATCTGCATTCTATGCAAAGCTGTTGTGTGCTGGCCTGCTGGGTACTGTGCATTTATTGCAAAGGAGCGGAGCTGACTGTGACAGACAGGCTTGATAGCTGGCTAAAGCCTACCCCTGCAGACTCTGAGAGGTAAGGGAAGGAAGTTGCTGATTGCTGCTCCTCACACAAACTGATCCTTGTGGTCGGGACAGTGCACAGCAGGAGAATGCTTGCCACTGGATTATTACTGGCTGCATACAGCAGGAAAGCGCTGTGATATCTTCAAAACTGCCACTTTGACGATCATGTGACAGGGTCGTCTTTTCCGAATTAGTGAGCAGTTACTGCAGTGCACAGCGGGCTTCAGAAGGGCTGGACTGACGTGCAAACTGCGCTCACCTCACTGACACATTGTTTTGATAAATTCACATAATGCAGTAGTAACATTTACAAACATGACAGACATGCCACATACTATCAATCTGATAGTATGATGTCATTTTATGTCGGTGCATGTTTGTAAATGTTACTGTGTACATTGTGAATTTAGTGCTAAAGCTTGATTTGTAGAAAATTGTGAATCAAATCAAAATTTGACAGAAATAGTGCAATTTAATCTTTTCCTAAAATCGTTCAGGCCTAGTGCTGGGTATTAAAAGACACACTCCCCCACCCCCCAAAAAATGAAAGGAGCGGGTAATGCCAGGTATAGGTGCCCCCAGTATAGATAATATAGTTGCCCCAGTACAGGTAATAATGTTGCCCCCAGTATAGGTAGCTAGTATAGTTGCCCCAGTATAACTAGTATAGTTGCCCCCATTGAAGGTAGTATAGTTGCCCCCCAGTATAGCTGGCTCCAGAGGGAAGCAGTGCAAGGAGGGGCAGCAGGGACAGCGGGGCCAAAACCCCCACCTCCCACACCTGCGTCCCCTCCTTCTGCACTCTACCCCCTTCAGAAATGCGGACGGCAGACGAAGAATAACTAACCTGACTTCCGCATTCCAAGTGCTGGAGCGCCGCGCCACCATCACGTGCCAAAGGTCTCCCCCTTTAATGTTGTTCACCGTGCTTCCACTAATCAGGAAACACAGTGGGCGGCATTGAAGGTGTAGACCTGTGTCAACGGTGACACAGTGCTGGAAATCAGGTGAGTTATTCTCCGACTGCCCACTCGACACCCCTGCCGCATATATGGAGGGAGAGATAGCAGAAAGAGGGGACCCAGGTGAGGGAAGGGGGTTTTGCCCCACCCTCCCTGCTGCCCCTCCTTCTTGCACAGCTTGCCCTACTGCTCATGGCCTCTGTGGGAGGCTTTTGTGACACCCCTCCTCCCTGCCAGTCATACAGTGCACCACGCTCCTGGCACCCAATAGAAGGAACGCCCCTGTTTCATTTCAGTGTCATAATTAACTCTCCTGGCCTCTAAGGTGATCACCTTCTTTCATGCTCGCATCCAAGACTTTACACGAGCATCATCCTTTATCTGGAACTCTCTTCCACAGCCTGTACGTCATGCTCCAAACCTGGACATCTTCAAACGCACTCTTAAAACACACCTTTTCAGACAAGTTTATAACATTCTATAGCCCTTATTTACTTATCTGACACAATGTAATCAGAGGGAAAGGGTCACTGCCTCATCCATCCTCCACCCCCTTACCTAGTGTGTCCCCCACTACCCATTAGATTGTAAGCTCGCAAGGGCAGGGTCCTACTCCTAATGTTTACTGTTTTTGTCACAATATTTGCGCTGCTTGGAACTCTGTTGTACATTTTGTTAGTGTATCTATGTTCCCCTTGTCATCTTATTGTGCTTTGTAAAGCGCTGCGGAATATGTTGGCGCTATATAAATAAAAAAAATAATAATAATAATAATAATAATTAGTGATAAAGTTAATGCTGATTAAATAGAGACCTAGCTAAAATGGCAAAACTGCTCTGGTCCATAAGGGGGAAACAATGTCTGGATGCGAAGTGGTTAAATACTGTATAGACTTTGCTTTGTGGCCCAAGGGCCTGTTTCCACTACACGGAGATTGGATGCAGAATGGATGCAGAAAAACTGACTCCAATGAATGCCTATGGGCCTGTTTCCACTAAACGCAATTTTTCTGATGCAGATTTCCCCATAGGCATTCATTGGAGTCAGTTTTTCTGCATCCAATCTGCGTGTAGTGGAAACAGGCCCTTATACTTTTACACAGCACTGCTGCAGACAAACACAAAGCTCTTGTGAAGAGAGATTAAAGCCCAATTAAATCCAAAATGAAAGTTATAAAATTCTGAAAGTACACAGTTTTTAGTGTTAAAGATAATTATTATTTTTGGCACTACATTTTCACATTCATACCCATGTACCCATCTATACAGGTTCAGAACTTGCCTGTTTTTCTGCTCAGAAAGTGGTTAAATTAATAAGCAAGAAAAAAGGGACTGCATGACATTGCATGAGATTTACAAAAATAAATGCCCCAGTATGCCCAGTTTACTGAAAACCATACACAAAAATTACTGCACAAACTGCATGAGTCACACCAAGAGGCATTTTAGGAGGACGGCATCCACAATACACATCACACTGACACAGCCTCCTTCACTTCCCTGCAGCCGCCGGCTCTCAATAATCAGTTCAGTTTTACTTGCACAGTTGTAGGTAGGATTTTGATTATATGGGAGTAGAGTGGCACAGCTGCTGGCACCGTGGAACGGAGTACATGCTGGCACCGCAGAGCGGAGTAGCTGCTGGCACCGCAGAGTGGAACAGCTGTAGCTGCTTGCACTGTGTAAGCAGAGAAGCTGCTGGCACCGCGGAGTGGAGTAGCTACTGGCACATGTCACCACTGCCCTCAGTTTGCACCTCGTTTGATGTTGTTCCCTATGTGGGCAGCGGCTTAGTCAGTGTGGTCTGCAGTGGTTGTGGTTTGTTTAGTATACAGGATAATAGCACTTTTCTGGCTGATCACCTTCTATCTAAATAGGCCCCTTAGATGATCTCTGGTAAGAGCCTACAATACTGAAAAATGGCAAGAAGCACTAAACCTTACTTGAGGTAAGTTTATCCACACAGGGTGTGCCATCCTCATTGTTCAGCTGTACCCGCACTCGGCCTCTGTACTGGATGTCCCGATTCCACTCACGTGTGTACATCTTGTCTGCCTGCACAGAGAACCTGGTTTATAGCGAGTTGGGATGTTACAGAGAAAAATAAGACAAAGCTATCAAACAACTCCTCACCTCTACGACGACGTTTAGTTTGTTTGCACGACATACATCTGCTATTTCTGTACATGTCGGATTCTGTACAGCCTGGCAATAGGAGGAAAGAAGAGGAGAGAGTGAGACCACTAGTTACAAAATCTCATCTCTGTTACTAGAAGTGGAAGAAGTCGTTTCTCATAAATAACAGGAGGATGGTTTCCTCTTACCAAACACAGTAGACATATATGCCCAACACTACATTAAAGAATTCTAACTAAAACATTCTTAAGCTCTGGAAACAGTGTGGAAGGATTGGACCTCAGTAAAGCTTTTATGGCGGTCTCTAACTAGATTGGGGACATTCCCTTTTGCTGGCTGTTGTAAAGACACAGCCTGTTAGTTAGAACTCGGATTTTCCCTCCGATATTTTCAAACAGTTGTCAACTCAACTGCATACAGGTAAATATCACATTAGGAATATAAAACCCAAATCCAAAAGGAATACAGAGGTGAAAAGCCTTAAGAAAACAGAGGCCACTTATAGGACACACAAGCAATCATTTAATGTGGTGACGTTTTTCTTCTGGGCAGCTCTGCCAGCTAGTAATTTGGTCCAGTATAGGGCCTGACCAAAGGAGGTTGGTGACTTCTGAACCAGATCTACCTGGTGGGGTATGCGCAGCAGCTCAGTGTCACCACACTCTTGGTGTCATATTGCAAGAACACCGGAAGCGCATAGAGCGAGCAGCGGCACTGAGCACACGCAGCCAACTAGATCCGGTTCAGAGGTCAATGACCTCCTCTGGTCAGGATCGGACTGAGTTACAAGCAGACTAAGCCGTCTGGAGGAAAACAGTCACCGCATTAAATAATTGCTTAGGTGTGGTGACCTATGCGTGGCCTCTGATTCCCCAAAGCTTGGTATTCTTTTACTAACCCAGCTGACAATGTACACAGTCTCTGTACTCTACTTCAAGGCCTTAGATTCATGATTACTGCCTAGGCATTGGCACAGGAAGTGAAAACCCCAGCATAACAACCACAACCCAAACAATAGTAATTCCACAGAGGTCCTCACCGTGCTCAGATGAAATATAGAAATAAAAAAATGCAGTAACTTTCACTTTAATTCCCATTTATAGTTTTACAACCACATTTTTGCAAAAGAGTGAGCACCACTCATTCACAGCTGGCAGACATGTTCTCATAGCAACTCATGTATAAATAACGTCACTACATGAGGAAGTCATGCCAATAAAAAAACTGGTGCACCACTAAAGTGTATTTATTCTGTAATAACAACATCACCAACCTTTTCAACAGGTATCTGCCTTCCCTCAGCAATAGTCTTCTTACTATTGATATAAGCTGGATAAATACAGATGAACCTGCAATGAATACAAATGTAAACTGTAATGTTAACTGGTATTCAAAGGTTTTTCTTTTTCTCTCAACTAGAGGTTTTTATTGAACAAACGGTAGGTACAACATATAGTACATACAGATTCACCAGCATATGAAAGGTCATTGAGTGCTACAAAAGTCCAAGCATAGACTAAGGCACATGAAGCCAATAGAAATAATTATAAAATAACATATGTACAAAATACAAAAAAAAAACTAAACAAAAACATATGAGCAGAAAGGTTTTTCATTTTATAATCGTTCATCTTTTAGATCCCACCTCTTGTTTCCCTCCATTCCTTTAGATTGTAAGCTCACAAGGGCAGGGCTCTCTCAACCGTTTGTGTCTTGGAATGTTATTTATTTAATAGCTTGCTGTTATACATTTTATTCATCATGTTACATCTGTCATTGTAATCACCAGTTCTGTATTTTGTACCACTGTCTATATTTGATGTATATCATTGTCTGTATCATTTTGTACCCCTTGTTTGTTTTCCTACTTTGTACAGTGCCACGGAATGTTGGCGGTTGACACTTTATAAATAATAATAATAATAGTAATAATAATGCTTACTTACAGGCAATATGTATTATACTGAATGATCATTCACAGCAACATTTTTAGTGATGCTCACTGTACAGTCACACTGCTATTGCTGGGCAGCCTATTTTATAGAGGGCGAATGAGTGAGTGATGCTCATATGAACAATGCATTCATGACGGATCACTAGACAATGTAGTAGAAAAACTGTACGGTTGCTAGGTTTTCACACACGACAACCATGAATGTTCATCTGTAATGTCTTCCAAATGGAATTGTAGTCAAGTGTTAAGAGCCAGTAAAGGTAATGCAACAAATAATGGCTTATGTTTTAATTTTACAGCGAAGCATAGCAGTTTTTCCTTCTGGGGAAACTTTGTGAGATACTGTTATACAGCGAGTGTGTGAGTGGATGGGCAATGGCTTCTTCCTCAGACAGACATTTGCTAGAACATAATTACAAAGTCATCTGTATTCAATTTCCTGAACGGACATTTACTGCCCTCTTTCTATTAAATTTAAAGAAGCAGATTGTGAAAGTTTATGCTGTTACCTTCCACAGATATCTTGCCACTGGATTTTTTTCTTACTTTTTAACTACTTCAATTTAGTTATACAATGTAAATAACGTAGTAAGAATCCGAATTATTCCTATTTTTATAAGAATGCCCTATGAGCTTATATTTAAATAAGGCTTTGAGGAGGTGCTCGCTGTCTTTTTTCTCTGTCCTCGCCTCATAGGATCAGATGCTGCAGTCTTTTCTCTTACACCTGCCTGACTGTCTTTTGCAGTCGCCACACATCTGCCTCCCTGTGTGAAGGTCCCCCTGTTAAACCCTATCAATTGGGGCTATGGTGGGCACCCTGTTCTGCTGATCTTGGGGGTTATGGTACAGCATGCTATTATACTATGCACTAATTGTGCTTACACTGGAAGAGCTCCTGACCTTTTTAATTGGTACAGGTTGTAATGAGCCTTTTTGCGGCCAGTGTCCTCCTATACCTTACCTGCTTCTTTTTTTTTTTCTTCTTTCCTTTGGCGTGCGTTCCAGCTTCCCTAATGGAGCTGGAGCGCATGTAGGAGGGCGTGTAGGGGGCGCGGCTGCGTCCTCCGTGCTCTATGCGGTCTGCTTCCGGTGTTCTGATTGGCCAGTCGGCGCGCTCCCTCCCTGCTCAGCGTCCTCTGACGTCACAGCCGCCCTCTGATTGGCGGGCGGCGCTGTACTGGCTTCTTCCGTCCGGCCCACCTGCTTGCAAGAAGGAAGTGTATTTAAATCAGCGGCAGCAGCGTTCACCGCTGATACACTGAGTGGAGGCAGGATGGACACGACCATTGAGGAGCAGGAGAGCGATGTTGAGGAAGTGGAAAGGTAGGCACAGTATGTTCGGGGGGGGGGGGGGGGGGATAGGTACTGGCTACTAATGTCAGTTCCTATGGTGTTTGCTATTTCACCTTTAAGTAAGCCTTACTTCAGGACACTGTTGCGCCCTTAACAGATCAGCAAACTAATGATAGGTAGGTGTTTGTCAGGTAACTTATCTTGCTTGGGAGTGCACTCTTCTAATGGTCATAATTATGACTATGTTTTTCAGCCCAAGGAGAAGACGGGACTCAAGGTCCAAAAGTGGGAAAGCACCCCGAAAGTCGTCTCCTCCACACTATTATTCATCGAGGTCAAGAAGATACAATTCTAGAAGCCTTTCTCCCCCCAGGACTACGTGGACTATTACGATGATCATTACTCTTATCGGGGTTATTATGGATCGCCCAGAAGAGTTCACTCTCATGAATATCGTCATCACCGTTCAGAAAGGCGTGCATGCTGGGCGTGTGGAAGCTCCGTGATACCGGAGAAATTAGTCTGTGCTAACTGCTTTTCACAGATGTCAGATGTACCGGAACAGTCATCAGTGGATGTGTCTGGATTAATTAAAAAGGCGGTCCAGGAATCGATTGAGACCTATATTGCGAGCCTCCCTGCCCAGTCTTCTGAACCTCACACTTCAACCGGTGAACCCTTGGCAGAGAATACTTCGGACTGCGGGTTTAATTTTGCTCTAATCCCACCATACATTCGAGCAGTGAGGAAAGCCATAGAGTGGGAATCCGGGGACGAAATAGAGGATTCATCCACTAAAAGTAAAGAAAAGAAAAGATACTACAAACACCTTCAAAAGTCCAAGGACACTTTCCCTTATCTAGCGGAAATAGAGGAAGTCATAAAAGATGAATGGCAAAGAGTGGAGAAGAAACCACCACTGGCGAACCGGTTGGCGAAACTATATCCCTTGCCAGCAGATGAGATAAAGGTGCTGGACAATGCACCCACAGTAGACGCTTCGGTGATGAGATTAGCGAATCACATGACACTGCCGCTAGAGGATTGTATTTCATTCAAAGATGTACTGTTAAGAAAGGCCGACCAAGACCTAAAAAAAATATATATACCACAGCAGGGGGAGCATGCAAACCTGCTATCACGCTGGCCGTAGTGGGAAAAGCGATCAGAGTCTGGACGGAAAATATTGAGGCCGCAATCAAATCGGAAGTAGATAAAGACTCAATTATTACAGCCTTGGAAGATTTAAAGCTCTCCGCCGACTTCATCGGCGAGGCATCCTTTGATGTGGTAAGATGTGCGTCTCGCGATATGCTATATTCTGTAACAGCGAAAAAGGGCTCTTTGGCTCAGATCGTGGTCAGCGGACATCAATTACAGGCAAGCATGGTGCAAGATTCCATTTCACAGAAAGGCACTGTTTGGTGAAAAATTGGACTCCGCTATCACCAGAGTGACGGAGGGGTAAATCTGGCTTGATACCCCAGGACAAAAGGCCAGTCAGACAGAATTATACTCCCGCACAACAGCAGAACAGGTATAAGAACGCTAGAGCTGATCGACCTGGGAAAAAAACTTCAGAAAGGATTGGCGAAGTTCCCAAGGGACATTGCAGAGGCTGACAAAACAGAAGTGAACGCCAACTCCTCCCACACAAAAGAAGTCTTTTTGACAGTTCATCAGTCCAGGACTTGCCGGTGGGTGCCAGGCTGAGACATTTTAGCAAGATCTGGGAAAGGAAGATCAGTTCCAGATGGGTAAATACGACAATATCCATAGGCCACTCCTGGACGTTCAAGCGGACACCAGAACAGACGTTTGTTCCAACAAAAATCCCTGTGTCGAAACAAAAAAGGAACATCTTATTCTCTTACATCCAAGAATTGATGGACAAACAAGCAATATTACAGGTTCCTTTACTGCAGATAGGAAAGGGGTGCTATTCCCCTCTATTTTTTGTACAGAAAATCAGAAAAGCTTCGTCCGGTATTGGACTTGAAGAAACTGAATCATTACATAAATTTGGAGAGTTTCAAAATGGAATCACTACAATCAATAAGCAAAGCAATACAGAAAACGACTGGATGTTTTCAGTAGACCTTCAAGATGCGTAATTACACATCACGATTCGCGAAGATCTTCAAAAGTTCCTGAGATTTGCAGTGGGAGAGAATCATTATCAGTTCACGTGCCTTCCCTTTTGGCATCTCCACCGCACCTTGTACCTTCACGAAGGTCCTAGTTTCAATTATAGCCAGTCTCAGAGTTCAGAAACTGCGTGTGTACCACTATCTAGACGATATCCTATTACTGGGCGACAATCAAGCAAGCAGGATTTCTACATCAATGGGACAGGTCGAATCTCAACCAACGTATCCAGTGTTCTCCCCAGGGCCAATTAGGTGGGCGGGCCGCCCGGCTGTTTTGAAATCCCGCCCGGGTACTATCAAAGGCCCGCCACACAGTTCTGCTCAGTCATCCTTTTATATGCCCTGCCGCCCGCTCGCTTGCACGGAGCAAGTCTCCCTCTTCATAGCTGCTCCGGCTGCGCTGCTCGCCCGTACAGTTACCTCCAGATCAGCGGCAGCCCGCAGGGAGGGATGAGAGAGAGAGTGGAGCGATGTGCGGTAACGCGCCATAGACTTCAAATACAGGCGTTACAAGTGATGTCACTTCCTGTATTTGAAGTATACGCCGCGTTACTGCACATCGCTCCGCTCTCTCATCCCTGCGGGATGCCGCTGATCTGGAGGTAACTACGGGCGGGCAGTGCAGCCGGAACAGCGGAGCGTGCAGGCGAGCAGGCAGCAGGGCACATCCAGGGCCAGCGCTGGCATTGAGGAACTGTGCGGTCCCCATCCACACCGCCTGACCCCCCCCCCCCCCCCGCCCAAATAGAAATTATTTCACGGTACTGCAATAGGCTGCATAAGACCTTCTCTATCTTCTCTTATGCTTCTGGCATACCACAAGGCAAGAGACTGGGCAGGCAATGTAGAGCAGATTAGAACAGTGCAGAGAACACACGTTTCCTCTGCACTCTGTAGTGACAGAGCCATCTCCACAAACTGCACTAAAAGGAATACATTGAACAGACCATAATGCAATGCTTTTGCTCTCTCCATTTCCCAAAAGGGGTGTTAGAAGGCATGGCGAATTCTTAACAGCAGTATTTGTATGCTATTGAATTCTGGGTCCCAGAAGCCAAAGTGGTGTGCAGTCTGAATAACACTAAGAAATGTGGCTGCTTTTATTTGCCAACACTTATTTTTGAGTAAACCGAAAATAACAGGATGCTTTGAGGAAACTCTCACTGGGTGCTGTAGCTCTGAGGTCACATGATCAGCTAACCGGCTACAGGAGAAATTGAGGTGAGAAGAAGCATGTCATTCATCCATTGTAAACAAGCATTTATTGTTAGTGTATGGGTATGTGTATCAGTTCCCACATACTGAACAGCAATCCCTCTCCAGCTGCTCCATGTGATGCTGACAGTTTAACTCTTTGCATCCAGCAATGCAGCACATCAGGGGGTGGTTGAGTAAAAGTCAAGCAATTGTGCTGATGGACAGACTAGCTGCTGCTTCATCCTTCCTTATCAAAAGTGTTTTTATGCAACAAATCACAATTCATTTTTTTTCCCTACCTGGGCACCGAGAATGTAATAGGAACACTACAGCTAATTTACATTAAAAAATGTGCGCACATGTACACACACTCTGCATTGACATTGAGTAACCCCACCCGGCTACTTTTTCATGCCACCCGGCTGGAAAAAAAATTCTGGGGAGAACACTGGTATCCTACTACTCAAAACGATGAGGGACAGTCTTTGCTGGTAGCTACTAAACCACAAAATCAGTCAGCACTTACAATTCATGCCGGATCCCCCTGTAATCATAACAACAGATGCCAGCAAGAGGGGATGGGGAGCAACATGCAACCAGTTAACAGCCCAAGGATTCTGGAGTCAAGAAAAGTCAGCGGAGTCATCAAACGCACGGGAGTTGAGAGCGGTCTTTCATGCCCTACAGTCTTTCCTATCGCTAGTGATCAACAAAAACTGTTTGATCCGAATAGACAACAAAACAGCGGTGGCATATATGGAGAGGCAAGTGGGGACTTAAAGTCATGCGCTTTTGAAGATAGCCAGTTACATCTTTCAGCTAGCGGAGGACAATCTATTGTCTCTCCGTGCAGTATATATTCCAGGGGTCCTGAATACAGAGGCAGATTTTCGGAACCGCAAAGATCTGGACAACGAGTGGTCATTGGATCAGGAGTCATTTTCTCTAATCTGCAAGGAATGGGGCTCTCCACAGATAGACATGATGGCAACTCGGCACAACACCAAGTGCAAGAGATTTATAGCGAGGTACTCGTTCAAGGGTGCGGAAGGAATAGATGTCTTGACAGCCCCCTGGAATTGTACGAACGGGTATGTGTTCCCTCCAGTACCAATGATATACAACCTACCGAGGAGGATACAACAAGAGCCGGTCACAGTAACAGCAATCATACCGAATTGGCCTCGAGAGGGAGAAACTGGAACAATTAGGTTGCTCAGCAGAAGTCATCAATACGCTGCTTCAGGCCAGAAAACCCTCAACCAATAAAACATACCACAGAATCTGGGAAAGGTTCTCAGCTTTTGCTACATCGGCTGCTTTCAATCCGCTATAACCTCTACCTCAGCAGGTTTTGGCATTTCTACAGACAGAGGTAGAAAAGGGGCTGAGTTATCATGCCTTGAAGGTCCAAATATCAGCCATTTCTGCCTTATCGGACTTCAGATGTTATCTACATCCTTTAATAAAGCAATTTATGTTGGCAGTGATGAAGATTAGGCCTCCAAGAAAAATATCCTACTCGCAATGGGACCTTCCCCTAGTACTGGAATTCCAATCAGGGAGTCCGTTTGAGCCACTTCTTAGTTGTTCATTGTGGAATCTGACACTAAAGTCCGCTTTTCTGGTGGCGATAACATCTGCCCGCAGAGTGTCAGAGCTTAGTGCCCTGGGTTGCAAGGAGCCATATCTAACCTTTTACCACAACAGAGTTCAGTTAAAACCAGTGGACTCCTTCTTACTGAAAGTTGTCAAGTCGTTTCATATTAATCAAGAATGGTCTCTTCCAGCCTTCCAGGATGATTCAGTTCTACATACTTTAGATGTCTCTAGAACACTAAAGGCCTATCTGGAAGCAACTGAATCTGTCAGAAAGTCGGACCGCTTGTTTGTCATCCCCTCGGGGTACAGAAAAGGGCAGATGGCTTCTGCAAGAACAATTGCATCATGGTTATTAAAAACGATCCGAGGGGCATATCGGGCTATCGGTTCGCAACCCCCAGATTCAATCAGGGCACACTCAATCCAGAGGTGTTTCTTCCTCGTGGGCAGCATATTCTAATGTCTCCGCATCTAAGATTTGTCAAGCTGCTTATTGGACAAGCATTAACACTTTTATTTCACATTATAAAGTGGATGTATCTGTAAATACTTTTTTAGAATTTGGGAGAGCTGCAATCTCCTCGGCATGTACCCGTGAATACATTTTCTGTTATTTTTTGCAGCATATTCTGTCTCACTCCCTTATTTCTACTAGTTAGATCCCAATGTGCTGCCATGGAGGCATAAGGAAAACAGAAAATTGTTACTTACCTATCGGTAATTTTCCTTTCGTGATGCATCCATGGCAGCACATGGATCTCACCCATCTATTTGGTGAGGATCCTAGCTACAAAGACAGAGAGCATCTCCTCAAAGCCTTATTTAAAGGGATACTGTAGGGGGGTCGGAGGAAAATGAGCTGAACTTACCCGGGGCTTCTAATGGTCCCCCGCAGACATCCTGTGTTGGCGCAGCCACTCCCCAATGCTCCGGCCCCGCCTCCGGTTCACTTCTGGAATTTCTGACTTTAAAGTCAGAAAACCACTGCACCTGCGTTGCCGTGTCCTCGCTTCCCCTGACGTCACCAGGAGTGTACTGCACAGACACAGACCATACTGGGCCTGTGCTGTGCGCTCTTGATGACATCAGCGGGATCGAGGACACGGCAACGCAGGCGCAGTGGTTTTCTGACTTTAAAGTCTGAAATTCCAGAAATGAGCCGGAGGCGGGGCCGGAGCATCGGTGAGTGGCTGCACGGGCACAGGATGTCTGCGGGGGACCATTAGAAGCCCCGGGTAAGTTCAGCTCATTTTCCCCCGACCCCCCTACAGTATCCCTTTAAATATTCACTGGTCCTATGGGGTAAGGGGGCAAAGCAATTACCCAATGTGCTGCCATGGACGCATCAGGAAAGGAAAATTACCGATAGGTAAGTAACAATTTTCCGTTATCCACATCTCAGGTTTCCTTTATATTATCCAGGGAACTAAACCAAGTCATTAAATACAGACAAATAAGTAGCTTAATTTACCTGGATGGGTCTGTATATGGCTTTTCGAGATCTGCCATGGTGTGGCCTGCTCAGAGTCGCATATTAATATTCAGCACCTTTAAGAAAAAAACAGACAAAGTACGACAAAAGATTAGAAACCTGCACTGAAGTGATGGGTAAAATGGCAAATGCTTTTCAGTCATCTCTAAATGTAGCCATTTACCAACAATTCACTGGCACACCATCTGGAGGTATTAAGACTGGTTTGTCTTTACCTACCTCTATGAACCAAGCATTAATGGACTACTGAAGTGAGAGGGATATGAAGGCTGCCATTATTATTTCCTTTAAAAAAAACGCAAATTGTCTGACTGTCCTGCTGGTTTTTGGCCTTTGAAGGGGCACTATGGCCAAAAATTATAAAATTGGAAAAAAAACATACTTCTTATTTGTCAATGTTTGCACATATTTTCAGAGTAAAATGAGCAATAAATGTATTTTCTCATATGTTGCTGCCACTTACAGTAGGTAGTAGAAATCTGATAGACGTGACAGGGTTTGGATTAAACTATCTCTTCATAGGGGATTCTCAGCAAGGTTTTTATTCTTTATATAGATATTTCCTAAAAAGGATTTAAACAATGATGCTTCCCTGCTTGCTACACAGCTTTTTGGCAGTTGAACAGAGCAACTGACATTCACTAAGTGCTTTTGAAAATAAATAAATCCCTGAGAATCCCCTATGAAGAGATGGACTAGTCCAAAACCTGCCATTTCTGTCAGATTTCTACTACCTACTGTAAGGCTGCTTTCACAGTTAGATGTTACAGGCGCACGCTAGTGCAGCCTGTACTGCAGCCCACCACACAGCAATGAAAAATGAAAATAGAAATACATATATCCAGGCACATCGCCTCTAGTTAGGACATTAAATAAATTATTAGGGAAAGGGAGGTGAGGGAGGTGCTGAAGGGGGTGTGGCTAGAAAACAGCAAAAATCTATTAACCCTTCGCACACTCACATGCAAATGTTCAAACAAATGCATTCACAGATTTACTCATCCAGGCACAACTGTTATCCCTACAGCTAAATTAAAAGCCAGGGTTTTAGTTCACAGAAGAATGCATTCTTATGCTTAGTCACCTATACTGCGCAGAAGTACCCAGGTAAACATAGGTGTCCTAACTCTGGCCCTGTAACATGCATAGTGCAGACATGCAAACACATTCGTTGCATCAAACCTATCAATGGATTAGGAGCACACATCCTAACTTCCTCTCCTGGGAAAGACGGTGCATCTTACCAATCGCACAAGGGAGCTAACGTTATGTGTCCACGTGCACCATGCGCATACACCAGCATAAGCTGTGTGCATGCTGACAAACACATACAGGGGAAGGAGGGAGTGCACTGAATTAGACCCTAGCCACAGGGGTCAGTAGTAGAAATAGAAATACATATATCCAGGCACATCGCCTCTAGTTAGGACATTAAATAAATTATTAGGGAAAGGGAGGTGAGGGAGGTGCTGAAGAGGGTGTGGCTAGAAAACAGCAAAAATCTATTAACCCTTCGCACACTCACATGCAAATGTTCAAACAAATGCATTCACAGATTTACTCATCCAGGCACAACTGTTATCCCTACAGCTAAATTAAAAGCCAGGGTTTTAGTTCACAGAAGAATGCATTCTTATGCTTAGTCACCTATACTGCGCAGAAGTACCCAGGTAAACATAGGTGTCCTAACTCTGGCCCTGTAACATGCATAGTGCAGACATGCAAACACATTCATTGCATCAAACCTATCAATGGATTAGGAGCACACATCCTAACTTCCTCTCCTGGGAAAGAAAGCAATGAAAAATGAATGGGCTGTTCACAGTGCCCACGTTGCGTTACATTGTAACGCAGCAGGTAAAAACAAAGTGCTGCATGCTGTGCGTTATAAACGGCTAAGCCGCGTTAGACTGTTTACACATGCTCAGTGATGTTGGAGGAGGAGGTCTCCCCTCCTCCTCCTCGGCCAGGCACATGGCCAATTACTATTCACTGCACGGTGTGACGGCGTCGCCATGTGCGGCAATTGGCTGGCAGGAACATGTGATGCCGCATGCGTCCAAGAGTACACATCACGGCATCACAGGAAGCATGAACTCAATGTAACGTCCAGCTTCAACCCCACTATGCATTGCGTTAGGGGCACGTTATACGACCTTAACGTGGCATCTAACGCAACTTCTTAGTGGGAAAGAAGCCTAATTGACAGCAACATAGGAGAAAAGTAAATTATGGCTCATTTTACTCTGGAAAAAAAACATACTTCTTATTTGGATATGTTTGCACATATTTTACATTTTACAATTTTTCACCAGTGCCCCTATAATTATTTTAGCTACAGATGGAACAAGCATGCAGATGAGATGTTTCTGTCTGAAGCGTGATTTTAACCTCCTTAGCGGTATGGACGAGCTCAGCTCGTCCATTACCGCCGGAGGGTGCCGCTCAGGCCCTGCTGGGCCGATTTTCGCCAAATAAAAAGCAGCACACGCAGCCGGCACTTTGCCAGCTGCGTGTGCTACCTGATCGCCGCCCTGCGGCGATCCTCCGTGAGCAGCGGCGAAAGAGGGTCCCCCCAGCCGCCCGAGCCCTGCGCAGCCGGACCAATCAGTTCCGGCCAGCGCTAAGGGCTGGATTGAAGGCGGCTGACGTCCATGACGTCACTCCGCTCGTCACCATGGCGACGAGAAAAGCAAAACAAGGAGGGCCGCTCATCGCGGCCCTTCTTGTTACTTCGGATCGCCGGAGGCGATCAGAAGTATGCAGCAGGAGCTACCTCGAGTGGGCTTTCATGCAGCCAACTTTCAGTTGGGTGCATGAAATATTTTTTTTATTCAAAAAAAAAAACCCTCCCGCAGCCGCCCTGGCGATCTTAATAGAACGCCAGGGTGGTTAAAAGCTCTTGCTAATGTTATCCTATGTATGTTCTCACCTGAGCAAAGTGATTTTATAAAAATCCCCCATAGCATTGCATTAGCAAGAGCTTTTCAAAATCACTAGTGCTTAAAGAGAGTCTGAAGGGAAAATACATTATTTTTACCTGCTAGTTTGCATAAGGAGTATGAGAAGTGAAACGCTGCAATCCAGCGGCAAAATGAGGGGCTTATACCCTCCAAATCCCCGGGGAAAATTTTGGGGAGCGCTTTCTGAAAGAGGCAGAGCTTAGCACTGTAGCTCTGCCTCTACTGAAGTCAATCCCCGCTGATTGTCCCCTCCCCTCTAAATCTTCCTTTACAGAGAAGGGCAGGGAGAGGTGGCGATCTGCATGGAGATTGACTTCATTAGAGGCAGAGCTGCAGCGCTAAGCTCTGCCTCCCCAGGCAGCAACATCCACGACTTTGAAAGACGTGGATGTTTGCCCCGGTATTTAGGGGGTATAAACTCCTCATTTTGCCACTGAAATGTGGCATTTTACTTATCCTCATACTTCTTATGTAAACTAGCAGGTAAAAATAAAAATTAACAATATGTCTGTAGAAACAATGCAGATATATTGCATGATTTTTATCTGCTGTAGCACAATTTATTCTTTTTTAGGTTATTATGCTGTTTGGTAGCATATAGAGCAGAGACGAAGTTCTGAGTTCAGGTCTTTCTGTAGACCCGCAAATACCATGCAGCATGCTGCTTTCTACAATCGGCTTACAAGAAGCACTACATATAGCTAGCCAGGCTTAGCTTGGTGGTAGCGGCGTGCCACAGCGCATGCAGCCCTATAGAGAGCACACATATAACCAACACCCAGTCCTTTCACTCCACCATACCTCCCAGCTGCGGCTGCTGACGGACACTTCCGGCCAGACAGGAACCGGAAATAACTCACAACATGAGTGCGGTGGTTAGAGCCTGCGTGTCACGCCTCGTTCCAGCAGAAGCCTGGCTGCTCATTAGCTGTCCGGATAGCGGATGACATGTGTGGTAGCGCTGGAAACCGACGTGCCGCATTCATTCCATTCTTGGGGCTGGCAAGCTCAGGCTCATAATCTTGTTTTGTCAGTTTAGTAAAGGAAAAAAAGTAAAAGAAAGATTGAAAAAGACAGCACAAGTATAAAGTATATATTTATTGTGTCCCATAAATAGTGATATATAGGGGAAACTGAAGAGGAAAGATTAACAGAGCGCTTTCATTCACAAATAGATTATAGTAACCTATAAGGGAAAAATCTGATAAAATAGTTGGATAATTCTTGGTGATTCATCCTGAAAATCCAGCCTGTGCACAGCACCCTGACCCCCTCCTCATGCAATCTGCCATCGGTCAGCAATGGCCGATGGCATGGTTATTTCCACTCACCGTACCTGCTGCATGAAGTCACTCCTATACCTCTGTCAGCCCCCCCTGCATAGCAGCAGAACATGTTCATGTTGCTAGCTAGTAGGCTAGCGACACCTGCCGTGCCAGTGTTGCCAAAGTGATCGAATACAATCCCTCCAGGGCAACATGCCTTGTATGTGTGTATAAGGTTGTGCAGCTATTTTAGCATTAAAAGGAACCCAAGATGAGAGATGTATAAAGGCTGCCATATTGATTTCCTTTTAAAGTGGAATTGAAGATCAAAGTGTTTCACTTAGCTGCAGCTTCTGCCAGCCCCATGCAGCCTTCTTGTCCCACGCCGGTCCTCCACGATCCTCCGATCTCCCAACGCCAGCTATTTTCATTACCATCGACTTGTAAGTTGGCAGCACCTGCACCTGCGAGCCCCACGTATCTTTATCTGCTTTCCAGCCCGCAATACCATCCTCCAAGTCAACGGTAACAATGGTAGCTGGCGGCAGGAGACCGGAGGATTGTGGAGGACTGGCGCGGGACAGGAAGGCTGCACAGGGCTGGCAGAAGCACCAGGTAAGTGAAACACTTTGTTTTAGTAAAATCTTCAGTTCAGCTTTAAAGAACAACTGAAGTGACAGGGATACAAAGGGCTGCCATATTTTTTTTCCTTTTAAACAATACCAGTTGCCTGGCTATCCTGCTGATCCTCTGCCGCTCTAATACTTTTAGCCATATACCCTGAACAAACATATAGCAGATCAGGTGTTTCTGACATTATTGACAGATCTGACAAGATTAGTCACATGCTTGTTTCTGGTGTTATTCATTAGGCTAGGTTCACACTTGGATCGCAAAATGGAATCACAGTGCAATTTTCCAGGAAAAAGCATTTTGCATTCTCATTCAGGGAGCAGGAATCACATCAGGAGCACCCCCAAAATGCTGCATGTTTGTGATTTATACAAATTACAAATGCTGCAGTAAGGCTTAGTGCACACCAAAAAGCACTAGCGTAATCGCAAACACTTAGCACTTTTTGAAGTGATTTTCCTAGGCAATTCTAGGCATGTGTCTAGTGATTTTTGGAGCATTTTGGTGCAGTTATTTTTTGTTACAGTACAGCTGTAACTGAACAGTGTAGAAACGAAGGTGTGAACACCACTACCACCCACAAAACTTCTGCAACAGTGCCAGCAAAGCACAGAAGAATATAGAAGAGTAAGGTCCACACTTATCCAAGTTTTCAAATCTTTATTCTAGGACATATCCATTAAAATAGAACACAAGTACATGCATCAGATTGCTGACATGTTTCGAGCTACAAGCTCTTAATCATAGCTCATGATGGATATGTCCTAGAATAAAGATTTGAAAACTTGGACAAGTGTGGACCTTCCCCTTCTGTAACTGAACAGATCCTGATTAAAAAACGCTTGGAAAATCGCTCTGATCTAGCAATTGTCAGAGCAATTTTCCACTTTCCTATACTTAAAGGGACTCCGAGCTCCACCTAAAAAGCAAAATAGTACTCACCTGGGGCTTTCTCCAGCCCAGTGCTGGTCGAGAGGTCCCACGACGGCGTCCTGGCTCCTCTCCTAGGCCCCGCTCCGGAATGGCTGACCGGCAGCAGCCCGGGCTACACTGGGCCGAGTGACAGGCTCCTTCTTCCGCGTATGACGTCACAACGCCGGCCGCCTCGCGTCATCACGGCGGCCGGCGTGAAAGTACTGCGCATGCGCAATTAAAGCGCGCATGCGCCGTACTGCCATGCCGGCCGCTGTGATGAAGTGAGGTGGCCGGCGTCATGACGTCAGCCGCGTCATATGCGGAAGAAGGAGCACGACACTCGACCGAGTGTCGCCAGTCAGCCATTCCGGAGCAGGGCCTACGAGAGGAGCCAGGACGCCGTCGTGGGACCTCCCGATCAGCACCGGGCTGGAGAAAGCCCCGGGTGAGTACTATGTTGCTTTTTAGGTTGAGCTCGGAGTCCCTTTAACATTGAGGCTGAATCGCCTCAGAAATCAGCAAAAATGCTGCATGACTAGCATTTGCGAAAAAAAGCCCATCACTCTGGTGTGCTCCATCCCATTCAAATACATTAGCCAAGCGCTTTTCAAAGCGATGGCGTTTTTAAAAGTGCTCAGAAGCGCTCTTGGTGTGTACCCAGCCCTTAGGCCTCTTGCACACTACATGCAATTCCGATTTTTTTTTATACGTCCTGTTATTGTTTCCGATTAAAAAACGTAGCAGCATGCAATACGTTTTTTTTTAATCAGAATAAAAAAAATCAGAATCGGATGTACAGGTCCTTCTAAAAAAATTAGCATATTGTGATAAAGTTCATTATTTTCTGTAATGTACTGATAAACAGACTTTCATATATTTTAGATTCATTACACACAACTGAAGTAGTTCAAGCCTTTTATTGTTTTAATATTGATGATTTTGGCATACAGCTCATGAAAACCCCAAATTCCTATCTTAAAAAAATTAGCATATCATAAAAAGGTTCTCTAAACGAGCTATTAACCTAATCATCTGAATCAACTAATTAACTCTAAACACCTGCAAAAGATTCCTGAGGCTTTTAAAAACTCCCAGCCTGGTTCATTACTCAAAACCGCAATCATGGGTAAGACTGCCGACCTGACTGCTGTCCAGAAGGCCATCATTGACACCCTCAAGCAAGAGGGTAAGACACAGAAAGAAATTTCTGAACGAATAGGCTATTCCCAGAGTGCTGTATCAAGGCACGTCTGTGGGAAGGAAAAAGTGTGGCAGAAACCACTGCACAACGAGAAGAGGTGACTGGACCCTGAGGAAGATTGTGGAGAAGGACCTATTCCTGACCTTGGGGGACCTGCGGAAGCAGTGGACTGAGTCTGGAGTAGAAACATCCAGAGCCACCGTGTACAGGCGTGTGCTGGAAATGGGCTACAGGTGCCGCATTCCCCAGGTCAAGCCACTTTTGAACCAGAAACAGAGGCAGAAGCGCCTGACCTGGGCTACAGAGAAGCAGCACTGGACTGTTGCTCAGTGGTCCAAAGTACTTTTTTCGGATGAAAGCAACTTTTGCATGTCATTTGGAAATCAAGGTGCCAGAGTCTGGAGGAAGACTGGGGAGAGGGAAATGCCAAAAATGCCTGAAGTCCAGTGTCAAGTACCACCAGCCAGTGATGGTCCACTGTGTTTTATTAAGGGCAGGGTCAATGCAGCTAGCTATCCAGGAGATTTTGGAGCACTTCATGCTTCCATCTGCTGAAAAGCTTTATGGATATGAAGATTTCATTTTTCAGCATGACCTGGCACCTGCACACAGTGCCAAAACCACTGGTAAATGGTTTACTGACCATGGTATTACTGTGCTCAATTGGCCTGCCAACGCTCCTGACCTGAACCCCATAGAGAATCTGTGGGATATTGTGACGAGAAAGTTGAGAGACGCAAGTCCCAACACTCTGGATGAGCTTAAGGCCACTATTATTATTATTATTATTTATTTATAAAGCGCCAACATATTCCGTGGTGCTGTACAATGTAAGAAAACAAACAAGGGATACATAATGATACAGACAATGATATACATCAAATATGAACACTGATGCAAGATACAGCACTGCTGATTACAATTTGATTTAACATGAAGACTAAAATGTATAAATGTCTAACAGTGTGCAAGCAATTAAATTAATAACATTCCATGACACAAAAGGGTGAGAGCCCTGCCCTTGCGAGCTTACAATCTAAAGGAATGGGGTGGAAACAAGAGGTGGGGAAGTATACAGTATATGTACAGGCAGTGCGTATTTAGTGGGTGCATGGCCTAAGCTAGAGACTATGCTTGTCGTTAAAGGTGGGTTTTGAGGGAGCAGGAAGGGCATTCCAGAAGAGGGGTGAGGCACGTGAGAAGTCTTGTACACGTGACTGTGAGGAGGTAATTGTAGAAGAGGATAGAAGAAGCTCGTGTGCAGATCTGAGATTGCGGTTGGGTTAATATCTGGAGACTAGTGAGGAGATGTACAGGGGAGAGAGATAGTGGAGAGCTTTGTAGGTTAGGGTTAAGAGTTTGAACTGAATCCTCTCATTAATTGGTAGCCAGTGAAGAGCTTGACAGAGAGGGTCAGCAGAGGAAGAGTGAGAGGAGAGATGAATGAGTCGAGCAGCAGAGTTCAGTACAGAATTAAGCGGTATTAGTCGGTTAGTTGGAAGTCCACCAAGCAATATATTGCAATAGTCCAATCGAGATATAATAAGAGCATGTACTAACATTTTGGTTTTGTCATGGGAGAGAAAAGGTTGGATACGTGCTATGTTTTTCAGTTGGAAATGGCAGGAGCTGGTTAGGGAGTTAATGTGAGGAGTAAATGAGAGAGAAGACTCAAATATTACCCCCAAGCACCTTGCTTTGGAAACTGATGTTATAGACGTGTTGTTAACATTTATTGTAACATCAGGCAAAGGGGTGGACAGGGATGGTGGAAAGACTATTAGTTCAGTTTTATTCATATTAAGTTTTAAGAAGCGAGAGGACATGAAAGAGGAATAGCGGACAGGCAGTCGGGAACCCGTGTGAGGAGGGAGTTAAGGTCTGGGGCCGAGAGGTACAGTTGTGTATCATCTGCATATAGGTGGTATTAGAAACCAAATGAGCTGATTAAGTTACCAAGACCGTGCATGTAGATGGAGAAGATGAGGGGACCGAGAACAGAGCCTTGAGGTACCCCTACAGACAGAGGATGTGAAGAGGAGGCCTAATCTGAATAAGAATCAGTGAAAGACCTTCCAGAGAGGTAGGAAGATATCCAGGAGAGAGCGAGGTCCTTTATTCCTATAGATGAAAGGATCTGTAGGAGTAGAGTGTGGTCGACAGTGTCGAATGCTGATGACAGATCTAGAAGGATGAATATGGAATAATAGCCTTTGGATTTAGCTGTGAGGAGATCATTAGCTACTTTGGTGAGGGCTGTTTCTGTGGAGTGGTTTGGCCAGAAGCCAGACTGGAACTGATCAAGCAAGGAATTTGCAGATAAATACTGACATAGTTCAGCATGAATGTTGCATTCAAGTAATTTAGATGCAAATGGGAGAAGTGACACTGGGCGGTAGTTAGCAAGTTCGGTGGGGTCTAGAGATGTTTTTTTAAGTAGTGGTGTTACAACAGCCCTCTTGAGTGAGGATGGAAAAATTCCAGTGGAGAGGGATAGGTTAAACAGCGATGTTAGGGCAGGGATGAGGGATGTGGATAGCTGTGGAATGAGATGTGATGGGATAGGATCCAAAGAACAGGTGGTTAGATGGGATTTGGAGATAAGGGAAGGAGAGCGAATGTTCGGAGAGTGGAGAGAAACTGGAAAGCGCGCAGTCAACTAGAGGAGTGGAGATGGAGTTTGATGTCTGCGTGGAAAACACACTATGGATTTTTGCAATTTTATCTGTAAAGTATGCTGCAAATTCTTCAGCTGATAAGCATAAAGAAGGAGGAGGAGGGGGTGGACGAAGAAGAGAGTTGAAAGTACTGACAAGGCGCTTTGGATTGTGCAAGTGGGAGGATATGAGGGAGGAGAAGTATGATTGTTTTGCAGAAGAGAGAGCGGTTTTAAACCTGTTCAACTCTTTTTTGTAAGTAATGAAATCCTCATTAGTATTGGTTTTTCTCCAACGGCGTTCAGCTACCCTAGAGCACTCCTTTAGCTGTTTAGTAGCTTTGGTCAGCCAGGGTTGGCGACTGACACGGTGTGGGCGGACAGTGGTGAGGGGTGCGATTGCATCCATGACTTGCGTGATTGAGCAGTGATAGTGTGCAGCGTCAGTGAATGGTTGTGTGAGGAGAGGTGCCAAGGCATCAGAGACAGATTGCATGTCTATGTTGCGGTAGTTCCTGCGTGTATATGAGTGTGCTTGAGGCAGGGTGGTGGGAAGAGAGGAGAGAGAAAAGTTTAGTAAGTTATGATCAGAGAGCGGGAGAGGAGCATTAGTGAAATCAGTGATAGAACAGAGACGAGTGAATAGGAGGTCAAGTGTATGACCATTAGAGTGAGTTGGAGCAGTGGACCACTGAGACAGGCCGTAGGAGGAAGTAAGTGACAGATGTTTAGTGGCGGCAGAATTGTTGGTGTCAACATGAATGTTAAAGTCGCCCATAATGATGGTAGGGATATCGGAGGACAGGAACTGGAGGAGCCATGCAGAGAAGTGATCTAGGAAGAAGGAAGCAGGGCCAGGACGACGGTAGATTATTGCGATCTGGAGGTTAGAGGGAGAGTATAGATGGACTGCATGGACTTCAAAGGAAGGTAGAGAAAGAGAAGGAATGGGGGTGAGTGGCTTGAAGGAGCATCTATCAGAGAAAAGAATGCCCACACCACCGCCATGTTTATTCCCACTTCTAGGCGTGTGACTAAAGTGGAAACCCCTATAAGAGAGGGCGGCAGGTGAGACCGTGTCTGAAGGCGTCAGCCATGTTTCTGTGACCCCAAAGAATGTGAAGGCGTTGGAATTGAAAAGGTCATGGATGAACGGAAGTTTGTTGCAGACTGAGCGGTCATTCCAGAGAGCAGCAGAGATAGGTGGGGGAGGAGTGGGGAGAAGAGGAATATTAATAAGGTTGTGGCAGTTTTGGTGTGCATGTGGTTGGCTGATAGCAGTGCGATTAGTGTGCAAGAGTGAGGAGCGAGCCGGCAGAGAGGGTCCGGGGTTTGGTGAAATGTCACCTGCAGCAAGGAGTAGTAGGAGGCAGAGAGAGCGGAGGATAGGCTGGCATTTATATTTATGGGTAGTTGGAGTATGAAATGTATAGCACGGTTGTATGAGTAAGAAAGTTTCGTAAGAAGCAACCTGTGGAGATGATAAAAGAGAGGGAGAAATGTAGAGCGTGTTGCTGACAGCAGGAGGATGCAGTGAGTACAGATTTGAGAATAGCAGGGGAAAACAGGCTATTCATGAAGAGCAGAGACATTATTGCACTAACCGTGAATCAGATTGCTAAAGTCTTGTGTCTGTTCCTTCTGGTCTCTTCTGGCTTAATTCTGGTCTAATTCCGTCGTTCTCTTTGTACTTTGAAATACCGGTGCATAAATCGACCAAGATCTAATCGACTTAGAGTTGCATTTATATAGTAAGCTTGATAAGCCTATGCTTAGCAGGCCTGATTGTAGACTGACTGATGCAGGTGAGGGACTGAGCTCAGCCTGTAGCAGATCACAGTACAAACTCAGGTAATTAAGCAGGAAGCTGCTCAATTGTCTATAGGTGTTGGGGCCAAATTAGCATGGAGCCAGAGGAGAGCAGACTAATTCATGGAATATACAAAGCCAGTCACATAGCTATAGTAAAATGCAAAGTATTACAGCACTTCAGAATATTCACAGATTGCAGTAAAATCGAAAGTTCACAGAAGCGCAGATCATACCATAAGAGTTAGATTGCATTCACAGGAGGATTACAGTAAAATCGAAAGTTCACAGCTATCTCGCTATCGAAGCATCCTGGGCCTCCATACCACCTGAGCAGTGCCACAGGCTGATTGCCTCCATGCCACGCCGCATTGAAGCAGTCATTTCTGCAAAAGGATTCCCGACCAAATATTGAGTGCAAAACTGAACATAATTATTTGAAGGTTGACTTATTTTTGTTTTGAAAACACTTTTCTTTTATTGGTTGGATGAAATATGCTAATTTTTTTAGATAGTAATTTGGGTTTTCATGAGCTGTATGCCAAAATCATCAATATTAAAACAATAAAAGGCTTGAACTACTTCAGTTGTGTGTAATGAATCTAAAATATATGAAAGTCTAATGTTTATCAGTACATTACAGAAAATAATGAACTTTATCACAATACGCACATTTTTTGAGAAGGACCTGTAGTGTGCAAGAGGCCTTGCATAGGGATACATTGTGATGAGCGCATTGCTGATTACTGGCAATCAGCAAAGCACTGAACTCTGCTGTGAGGCACCCTATTGCAAACTGCCCCTTAAAGAGATCCTGTAACAAAAAAAACCAAAAAGTTCCCTTGGTGGGTACTCACCTCGGTAGGGGGAACCCTCAGGGTCCCAATAAGGCTTCTCCCTCCACTGTAGGCAATCAAGCGCTGGCTCCCCCGAAGTTTCCGGCGATCCAGGCTCGACAAGCTGAATTTATTTACCTTCCCCGGCTCCAGCGGGGGTGCTGTTGCGGCTCTCGGCACGGAGATAGGCGAAAGTAGCCGATCTCCGTTGGGTCCGCTCTGCTACACAGGCGACTTGCACCTGCGCAGTAAAGTGGCCTGACAGCGATAGGCTATTTTCGTCTATCTCCGAGCGGAGAGCCAATACTGCGCCTACGCTGGAGCCGGGAAGGTAAATATTTGCATTCCCGCCGTTCAGAGGGCCAGAGCAAGACCGCCGTGGGACACAGGACAACGGGGAAGCCTCAAAAGGATGCAGAGGCTTCCCCCTACCGAGGCAAGTACCCCTCTGGGGAACTATTTGTTACAGGTTTTTTTTAAAGGGAACCAGAGCCGCCGGACATGGAAAAAGAAAAAAGATTTCATACGTACCTGGGGCTTCTTCCAGCCCCATAAGCCTGGATCGCTCCCACGCCGCCATCCTCCGCTTCCTGTATCCGCTGGTACTGGGTCCAGTCACTTCCGGCGGACGCGGGCAATTGTCCGCATGATCAGGGGATCCCTCCATATCCTTACGCGTGCGGCTGCGCAGTATGCAGCCACACACGTAAGGGTATGCTGGGAGCCCCTGTGATGCGGACAATTGGCCGCGTGCTGACGCCGACTGGCCGAAACTATGGGACCCGGAACCGGCGGATACAGGAAGCGGAGGACGGCGGCGTGGGAGCGATCCGTGCTTATGGGGCTGGAGGAAGCCCCAGGTATGTATAAAATCTTTTTTATGGCGTCTCTGGTTGCCTTTAATCCCCATAACACGCTCAACAGTTGCTTGCTGTTGTTCACACAACTGATAAGACGTCAATCCAACAGTTGGACTGACGTCTTATCAGTTGTGTGAACAACAGCAAGCAACATTATTTTGGTTGTTTCACAACAAAAGTTGTTTGATAATTGTGCTGCATAAAAGACCGCTGTTGAGCCTGCGTATGGGGCTGAGAATCAGAAGGACAACCAGGCAATTTGCTTTGTTTAAAAGGAAATAAAAAGGTCAATCTCCATATCCCTCTCACCTGTATCTGTGTCTTTGAAATATGGAAGTTTACTTGACTCGGCACTTTCCTCCCACAAACTCCAAAACGTCTCCAGGTCATGCCACTTCCATCTCCAGTACATCGCCAAAATTCACCCCTACCTTACCCCCAACACTGCCAAACTCCATGCTTTGGTCATCTCCTAATTGGACTACTGTAATGCCCTACTTTCTTGACTCCCCACTGTAATGCACACGTTGCTATGATAGCACACGTTACCATGACAATGCACGTTAACCCAGTAACGCATGTGGTACTAATGGGTTAACAGCAGTGCTTCCTGGCATTACTAGCGGTAAACAATCTTACTGTTGCATGGTGAATCAGGGCCATGGTGTGGTAAAGAGCAGGAGACATCTTTGAACAGCTGACATTTTCCTGCTCTATGTCTATGCTATGTGCAGTCTTGTGTAACACTAAGCGCATAAGCCTAACACGGTTACGTGCTATGCAAGCATGCATGGAACACAGCGTGCATGTTTGCAAACACATAGCATTCAAAGCTTAAAGGTATACTTCAAGAGAACCCGAGGTGGGTTTGAAGAATATTATCTGCATACAGAGGCTGGATCTGCCTATACAGCCCAGCCTCTGTTGCTATCCCAAACCCCCCTAAGGTCCCCCTGCACTCTGCAATCCCTCATAAATCACAGTCACGCTGCTGACAAACAGCTTGTCAGAACTGGCTGTGTTTATCTCTATAGTGTCAGTCTGCTGCTCTCCCCGCCTCCTGCAGAACTCCAGTCCCCGCCTGCATCCCTTCCCTCCCTGCTGATTGGAGGGAAGGGACGGGGGCAGGGACCGGAGCTATGCAGGAGGCAGGGAAGCAGCTGAGACTGACACTACAGATGTAAACACAGCCTCACAGCACGGCTGTGATTTATGAGGGATTGCAGAGTGCAGGGGGACCTTAGTGGGGTTTGGGATAGCAACACAGGCTGGGCTGTATAGGCAGATCCAGCCTCTGTATGCAGATAACATTCTTTAAACACACCTCGGGTTCTCTTTAAGTCAAATAAAAATAGTTTTACTCACCTGGGGCTTCCCTCAGCCCCCTGCAGCTATCCGGTGCCCTCGCAGCATCGCTCCGATCCTCCTGTCTCCGCCGGCGGCAATAACAGCATAGAGGGCGCTATTGTGGCTGGGAACGCGAAGAATCTCTTGCGTTCCCAGCCTGTCAGCAGCTGTCGCCAAAACCGGAAGGAGCCACCGGCGGGGACAGGAGGATCAGAGCGATGCTGCGAGGGCACCGGACAGCTGCAGGGGGGTGAGGGAAGCCCCAGGTGAGTAAAACTTTTTTTTTTTTTTATTTGACTTAAGTATCCCTTTAAGACTCAAATCAATTTATCTTTGCCAAGAACCTTTCTTACCTAACTTCTAATGTTTTTGTTCTGTCAGCTTGGGTTAGCCAGACCTTTCACTCTCCCGTCTCCTAAACTTAGCAATAGGGATGATCAATGAGATGGAAATAAAGTAAAATCCCCAGTCCTAATGCTGCATGTGTGTCCTTTTCGGTTGCTTGAAAAGTCAAGCAACTGGGGCCTTCAACACCAACCTTCCCCACAGGTCAAATGCAGGGTAGCTTGCAGTGGAAACTACTTACAAAAGCTCCGGCCACTGGTATGACTGTAAGTGAAGTACTGTATTTGGGTAAGGCGTGAGGCCTAAGAACCACTAGCAGCGCTTTTGAGCACTTGTGAATTGTAAAGGTCTTGCTAATGTTCAAGCCGGAAGCAGGAAGTGCGCGTAGTGAGGCTTGCAACATGTCCAATAGGACGCGTGCAAGCTGTTTGGAGTGCACGGAGGACGACGGACTTATGGGTAACTAACCCCTTCTCATCCAGCCGCACACCTGAGGCAATTACTCCTCATTTAAATAAAAAATTCGAGTCCTTAGGGACTCATAACTACTCGTGAGCCCATGCCTAGTGTAGTGTTTTGCAGAAAAGGGGCCACTCGGCTTCACACGCAACAAGCACGACTGCTTTCAGAGGTTCAAGACTTTACACACCCAGCCACGACCCCCTGATAAAATAGGATAAACTTGCTACAAGGACAATGTGCTCTAATTGTTGATTGGACACTATATGCTTAGCAACAAGTGTGATTGGGTTAAAGCTTTGTTCTAAAGATATAAATCCCCACTGTTGTCCAATGGAAATTGGTACTTACACCATGTTAGTCACATTTATTTTACGGCACCTCATTGTAATACCCTTGCTTGAGCAATAAAAGTAAGTAAATTTGTCTTCAAAACAACTGATTCGTTGTCGATTTATTTTTCTACAACAGGTGCTATGGGATGAACGGGTATTGATGCATTGTTTTATGGGATCTTCCATTTGTTCAATTGTTATGCTGAGCGAGTGGTGGTAGATATGTAATGAGATTACAATGGAGCATTGCACTGTACTCAGGAGTCTGGATATTTCTCTATTCCAACTTTGTGGCTAATGCTGGGTGTGGCAAGAGCTGCTGCTTAGTGTGCTGCATGTCTTCTGCTTGACTTTCCTGTCCACATCACTGCAGTTCTGGAACTGGTGGACAGATCTTATATAGAGTATACCAAGAGCTCCTCTTTATGCAGTTCTGGGTGTGCCATGGTCTGCCCCCTTATGACCCCATATTCAATGGTCTTTCAGGGCTTGGCTGTAAAAATGAACTTTAAAAAAACAACTGTATGCTCTGATTGGCTGCTGTACCTATGTGTCTGTGAGGCGTTTCTTCCTGTTCAAGGCCTCCACTATGGGTGCTTTGCTGCAATTGTAAAATGCTCATGATGTGCTAAATTGCGGAAATTTCCTAGCGCAATCACCATTTAGCTACTGATGCGATCACAATGCTGCTAGTAGGACCACACGCACGGGGAACCACTGGCATAGCGGTTTACCAATCAGCAAGCACAGCTAAATCGCTCCTACTGAATCCCAGTCCGGAGCATGTTTTAGGGTATTCCTTGCTGTGCTGACGTATTTGGACTGTTGCGCATAAAGCAGCAGTGATGCGAGTAAATATCAGCAGGATTATGAATCAACATCTTATCAATTAGGGTCCGTTCACACTGAATCAGTTGCTGTCAGTTGTACCTGAACGGACAACTGATGTGCAGCCCAGTGTCCATGTTTCCCCTATGGGTCAGTTCACATTATAGGAGTTTTAACTGAAAACTTTTCGTGATGCACTGCTATGGAATAATCCGTTAAAACACATCCATTTTCAGCGTTCAGTGTGAAAAAGGCATTATATTCTGAGTGAAATGGAAGCTTGGTGTATAAACCTTTTCAGTAACTTCGACTCTGCTATAAATCAATGCCCCAACAAGCCAGCCTGATCAATCATTAGATCAAAATCAAATCGGTCAATGATACTGGACAGAATATTAAGTGGTCGTGGGTTGGTAGCTGTTGCACTCCATCAAACAGTGCAACTCTGTGTCTGGCTCCAGCGATCGGCGCAGCTTCCCTGCACAGCTCCGTTCTCAATGAGGAGGATCGTGACTGCGCATGACGTCATGTACGATCCCCATAGTGAAGACCGGAGCTGTGCGAGGAGGCTGCGCCGATCGCTGGAGCCAGGCTGTGTAATGTATAAGTGGCCCGATGGGGGGGGGGGGATCAGAAGCGATCGAAGGGATCACAAGCGATCGGGGGGGGGGGGGGGGGGGGGGGAGTGCTGGCCCTCAATACTAGCTAGCCTGGTGCTAGCTAAACCTTTTGAAGGCATGCAATCTATTAGTTTTATACTGGGGAACTCCTGAGGCTGCAAAACCTCCTGAGCGTTGTAACGCTCAGGAGGTTAAAAGCCTACAGTATGTGTAGTGTGTGGAGGGATTTGATTAAATCGATGCCTCTTTGATCAGATTGTTATCTGAGAGGGATCTGTCTTTTGGCCACATTGAGTAGTGTATGGCTAGCCCTACTTTTCATTACTGTTTTCCTCAACAGACCAACATCCTACGTTAACTATAGGATCTGTTCAGACATGGTTTTAATTGTGCATTGTCCTGACGGAATGCCTGCATGACTTATCTGGACACTACACAGAAATCTGACATACTGCAGGTTGCATGCTATACGGTATAGGACTTGTCTGTAACCTAGTTATTGTTGGGAGAGTGGGATGCTGCATAATTATGAGGGACAAACTCTACTAAATTATTATTGTAGTGCAAGATGGTTAATTTTGGCACAGAACTGCAACAATGATTGAGGCGCCCCCATAGGCCGTAATGTGAATTACATCTATAATGGCACTACGTGACTAATTTGTGTGCAATTGCTGGAACGCAAATTAGGAAAGAACAGCCAGGTGCCTGAATTACGTGTGTTCAATAACAAAAACAAAACATTTGCTGTATCAGCAGTACACTACTTTTAAATAAGGCAGTTGTCAATAAGAAGTCACTCTCTAGACCAGGGGTCCCCAAACATTTTGGGTTGAGGGCCGGGTCAACATACTTCAGACCGCTGGTGGGCCGGAGTAAACATAAAATGATGTAGAAGTCTTTGCGGACCAGACAGTGAAGCATACCCAGGTGACAATCTGCAAGCCAATTGGACAGCAGTGTCACCTGATGTGGAATTTGATTGGAAACCAGCAAAATTTCTGCTTTCTGGCTTCCATGTGGATGGGGGGTGCCAGCACTGCTATTCCATATGTGGACCACCAATATTTAAAGATGTAGCTGACTGCATTTATAAGCAATACATTTTCTGTGTGGGGGGCCGGTAAGAAAGCCTTAGGGGGCCACATTCGGCCCGCGGGCCTTAGTTTGAGGACCACTGCTCTAGACCTTGAGCAAATAAAACCCCCTTTGCGGCCTTTCAGTGGGTGAAGTGTAAGGTACAGGAAATGTACAAATATTCATAAAAACACACAAATTATTTTAAAAGTTTTATTGCAAAAAATCATAAAACCTTCTTAGTCACGCATAGATAAACTGCTTTGACAAGAAAACGTTAGTGTTTAAATTAGAAATATCCATAACCATCCAGAAATACGTTATTCCCATCTCGCTTGTACAAACTAATTCACTTTTTTTTGCTAACGACACACAGAGTGAAGGAGTGTGCAGGTTAACTGTATTACCCATTTACTGAACTCTGCTTTGCAGTGCTCGGACTATTAATGAGTATACAAGAAGGGGCTAAAGGATTGCAGACAGCTATACAAATTTAATAAATTAATACCGGTAGTCCTTTTCTTCCTGTTATCACAACTAATAGAAAAAAAAAAAAAAAAAATCCGCTAAGTGACAAAAACAGGATTTACATGAATTACAGCGAAGAAGAAAAAATGTGTACAAAGTATGCAGCAGTGAAATTCATATTCTGGTGATGTGCACTCCAAAAAGGTAAAACACTTATGGTACAGATTTGTTAATATGGGTTTTGGCAGAAATAAATCCTCTTGGCTTTATGATGGGCTGATTTTATTATAGTAAACAAACTATCTCAAGGTTTTAAGTTTATAAATGGAATCAATATATAAAAAAAGGCAAAAAAACCCCATTAGGATGAGATGTGCTTATATAATACAATAATAAAAGCCCCTATACTTTGAGCAAAAAGCAAGGGAAAATCATAGCAGCCCCATTCCCGTAAAAAGAAAAAAAGAAAAAAAAAAGGAAAAAATAAATCTGCATGCCACACGATTCTTTTTACATTTCACAATAAAAACACAATTATGAATTTACATACAGTAATAATTTATTCAGTAATTTTCAGTTCGGTTATTCGGAGACATTATCTCATTCATAAAAGAGCAGCCATCTCACCTCAAATAACAGCATATACAACACTGAGCATAGCACTAAAAAACCTACATCATTTCTGATAACTGGCTCCCAGGAAAAATAAAAAAATATGGGACATGTTCTAGAGGACAACAGTGTGTAGAGTATTACACCAGATCTACTGTACCTATGCACATCATGTGATCACAGTACTTCCAAAAACGGATTGTCAGATCGGACATGCAGAAAGGCAGGCCAGGGAGGAGAGAAAAAGAAAAGAAAAGGCTTTCAGTAGGGCTCACACTGCTGTAAGCTAAACAGCACAAGTAACCTATATTCATAAAGACAAACAGTATTCTGGGGGTGTATAAACATTTTCCCTGATGTGGTTACTTCTGCCATCTACCTACAAGTTTATTTTAAGCAAAAATAAACTTCTAACAAATTGTGTGTGTAGTACAGCTAAGAAATTGAACATTAGTAGCAAAGAAAATATTCTTTCATATTGTTTTCAAGTACAGGAAGAATTAAGAAACTGCAGTTATCTATGCAAAAGTTTCTCTGAGCTCTTCCACTTTGGGTTGAACAGTCCTGTTTTTTTTGAAGCACTTATCTCAACCAGTGTCGCTGTTTCTTGCCTGTTTACGGTTGTACTGCAGGAAAGTTCAAAGGGTCATTAGCTCTGTTCTATAGTTTAAATGTGATTAAATGTTATAAACAAGCTATATAACTGAAAATAAAAAGGAGTCTTTTTCCTTTTTTACTAATGTTCTATTAATTATCCATCCTACACATACAATTCATTATCTCCTAAAGTTTATTTTCGCTTTAATGTCACTTTAAAGCTATAAAATGAGTTGTTCCTTGAAAAATTCAGAGGCAGAATGTTGGGAACAGTTCCAGAAGTTGAAGTGTTAAAGGGTTGCTCCACTAAAAGTAGCTCCACAGAAATGGATGGGACATGTACGTCTGTGCCTCACTCATCTGTGGATGGCTGAAGCTTGTTGCAAAGTGGTAAAGGCTAAAGTGGACCAGAACTTATGCTACAAACAAGTAAACCAAAAAACAAACAGTAAGGCTGAGTTACATGTAACCTTGCCTATCAGCAAAACCTGTTTGTCAATGAGCCTGGCAGTTTCCCCATTTTAGAAAGACGTTAGAAGGTTTTGGTGATTGGGACTATAACCCCTCCCCCACATAACTACTTTCCGGCCTCTGCATTAGGGCCATTTTCTACTAGCTGCAATCTGCTTCACAAAGTGTACCAGCGGCGTTTTGCCAATTGCAACAGCAGAGCGATGATGTGTTTTTGCCAGAATCACAACTGCTGGCCTGCGAGATTTTTGATGCAAATTTCGCTCTGTTCCCGATGGCTTCACAATACAATCACGGCAAGTGGAAATTGCAAGTTGCGCGATTGCAATGTTGCATGATTCCAATCTCAATACCTATCGGAAAAGGGCCCTTAAAAATGACATAAGATGGTGACATCCCTGCCCGTTCAGTAAAGTGAATGAGCTAACAGGACCTGCCAGCATCAGACAAAACAAGCACTTCTGGTTAGCAGGGCTGTGGAGTCGGAGTTGTGGAGTCGGAGCAATTTTGGATGCCTGGAGTCGGAGTCGGGAAAAATGCACCGACTCCGACTCCTAATGAATTTGTAACTGTAATTAAAATAGAAAATATGATAAAATGTTCTATTTCTCAGCTAAGTCATTAAAAATAATGTATATATACAGTAATAGCTATGTTCAGTCCACAAAAATGAAATAAACCAATCAAAATTAGTTACTTGTGCTGCTTCAATAAAGCAGTCCCCGTATTTTTAAAGTCAGATATACATATCTGATTGTGACTGTACAGTATAAATGATGTGTACACAGGAATCTCTTATATATACGAAATAACATCTATGCTGTAAGTATAAAGCCTGATGTGTAGCTGTGTCACTAATAGAGACGGTCAATGAGATGGAAATAATTCTGCATTGAAGCTGGTTTATGCAAATGTATTCGATCATGAAATCAAATAATTTGATATGTTAAAATTTGGTTTGGCGACTATGAATTAAAGGGTACCTGAGGCGAATTAAAAGAAAAGCTTTATACATACCTGGGGCTTCCTCCAGCCCCCATCAGGCCATTCAGTCCCTTGCTGTCCTCCTCCGCCACCTGGATCTTCTGCTATGAGTCCCGGTAATTCAGCCAGTCAGAGCAGTCAGGCTACGTGCCGCTTCCACAGCCAGGAGCGTTCTGCACCTGCACAATAGTACTGCGCAGGTGTAGTACGCTCCCGGCAGCGGAGTGTGTGCATGCGCACTACATCAGACTGGCTCAAGTACCTGGACTCATAGCAGAAGATCCAGGTGGCGGAGGAGGACAGCGAGGGACTGATTAGCCTGAAGGAAGCCCCAGGTATGTATAAAACTTTAATTTCATCTGTCTCAGCTTTACTCTGTTACACAGTAGTACTATACTCTACATATGCACTCCCCACAGAGCTGCAGGGAATTCACTGAGAATGTTGTGCACATTGAACACAGAGGTGTTGTCTATCGCCCATAAACCTTGTTCAGATTGTGCATGAAGAATGTGTAATAGAGGAAGAATCTCCTCATTCCCCTGCAGAGTACCTGCACATCACTCTTACATGTACCCACAGTCACATTGCCTAGGGCCTGATAGATGTTCTTTGTTCTGGTCTGTACCTTTTACAAGTACTCTTACCAAGGACTAGTTTTAGTCTAAAGGGAATAAATATAGTAGTCTACATATCCTTCTCACTTCAGTTGTCTTGTAAAATTCCTAAGCGTTGGCAGTTAAGAGACGAATTTCATGTTACATACTTTGAATCAACAAAATTGTAATATGCAAATTAGAGGAGTCGGAGTCGAGGAGTCGGAGGAATCTTAAACTGAGGAGTCTGAGTATTTTTGGACCGACTCCACAGCCCTGCTGGTTAGTAAGGCTTCGTATAATGCAGCTCTGCGGCTTGTTTTATTTTGGAACTTATTTTAAGTTCAAGTCCATTTTAGCTGGTTTAGAGGAGAACGATAGCAGTAGAGCTTTGCCTGACTGCTCTTTTACCCCCAATGAAGGTTGCCAGACATTTGGCTACATCTTTGTCTGTAGTGGAGCCAGCAGATTAGATACCCTGAGGTCAGTAGTGTCATTCCTGTATGTCCAAATCCCCCCTGTAGAGTGGAGGGCAGCTTTGTCAAATTTTTAAACACTGTATGTGTCTCAATTGCAGAGATTTCCCTCCAGTTCCATATTTACATCACAAGGGAGCAGACAAAGAACCATTGATGAGTATATACTTGAAGAGCCAGTCTGTCCAATTCAGCAACCAAAATAAAATGTAAAATGTATAGAAGCCATTGACATGAGAGGAAAAAAGAGGGTGCCAGCTCTAATTTTTAAAGTGAACCTGTAATTAAAAAAAGATACTTACCTTAGTCAAAGGGAAGCCTCTGGCTATTCCTGAGGCTTCCTGATCCATCCACGAGCCCAACATAATATGCTTGTCTTTAGTGGTCATGCTCCCCTCAGTGTACGAGTGCATTGTGCGAGTACAAGCCACGCCAGCGCAGTAACACTAAGCTGCTCGTACACTACTTTTACATGGAGGAGACTATGGCCACAAAGCACAGCAGTCCTGACCAGCAGCGGTGGGGTCAAGGAAGGCATGGGAAGCCTCTAGGGCATCCCATTACTTAGATGTCTAACTTTTTATATTTTATAGTTACAGGATTACTTTAACGGACATCTGTAGTGAGAAGAATATGGAGGATGCTATATTTATTTTCTTTTAAACAATACCAGATGCCTGGCAGCACTGCGGATCTATTTGGCTGCAGTAGTGTCTGAATAACACCAAAAACAAGCATACAGCTAATCTTGTCAGATCTGACAATTTCAGAAACACCTGATCTGCTGCATGCTTGGTTAGGGTGTATGGCTAAAAGTATTAAGGTAGCCATACACTGGTCGATTTGCCATCAGATTCGACCAACAGATAGATCCCTCTCTGATTGAATCTGATCAGAGAGGGATCGTATGGCTGCCTTTACTGCAAACAGATTGTGAATCGATTTCAGCCTGAAACCGCTCACAATCTGTAGTGGTTCTGCCGCTGCTACTCCCAACCCCCCCCCCCCCCCCAGCATACATTACCTACTCCGGCCGGCGCGACTCCCCCCAGTCTCCGCTGTCTTCTTCTCCGCTCTGGTCTGGTCTCCGGGTCCGGCAGGCTTCACTTCTTCCTGTCTGGGGGAAGTTTAAACAGTAGAGCGCCCTCTACTGTTTAAACTTCCTGCCGGGACAGGAAGAAGTGAAGCCTGCCGGACCCGGAAACCAGACCAGAGCGGAGAAGAAGACAGCGGAGACCTGGGGAGTCGCGCCGGCAGAGCAGGTAATGTATTGCGTCGGTCGTCGGGCACTCGAACGCCGCTAGCAACGCGCTCCCTACCCGCGGGCGATTGACGGTAATTTCCCGCACGGAGCGATCGACGGGACCGATCTATATCTATTTCGGGACGAAATAGATCGAAATTTAGCGTTAACGATTTGACAGCAGATTCGATCCCAGTGATCAAATCTGCTGTCGATTGGCAGGGAATCGGCCTAGTGTATGGCCAGTTTTAGAGGCAGAGGATTAGGAGGATATCCAGAAAATAAGTATGGCAGCCTCCATATCCCTCTCACTTCGGTTGTCCTTTAAGGCGCATCAGCTACTTGGCTCCTGAGATATGTCTGATCCTGCTTTAGTAGTTCCTTCAAAGTAATATATGGAGAACCTACTCGAGCCAAAAGTATTGCCAAGACAGATCGTTAGCAGAAGCCTCATAGCAGGGGCACAAACAAAAACCTCACAAAGGTTCCAACTTTACCCACGTAAGATGACTTTTAGTTTAAAACAATTTGCTTAGCACTGGCAATTTCGGCCAGTTTGCTGCTTCTACTACTATGCATCGCATCAATTTAAAAATGTCGGTATCCTTTAATGCAAATACAGTAGAATCTCATAGTAAACTCTGATATAGTAAACCTCTGTATATAGTAAACTCTGGCCTCAGGTCCCAGCAACTGTGTCTGTATAAATATACAATGTATGACCAATTCAGATTTAGTAAACTTCTGTTCCTTTGGAGTTTACTATAAAGGAATAGCACTGTACTGAAAAAGCAGCAGGCAGGCAGATCTTAGTAGTGGGCTTTGAAGCCAAGCATATACTATGTGAGGTATGCTCCATGTCAACTAGTACGTGATGTATGCTTCATGTTAACCATTGATATTTCCCTTATCAAATGGCTATCAAGAAATGTTGATCATTTTACCATTTTATAATGGATTGTGCTGCCAGCCCATCTTCAAACTGCTTGATGCAGCACCAAGCTTAGGGAACATCTATCATCTACCGCTCCACCTGTGGTATTGATATGCCCTTATTTTGTTTTAAATACATTTTCGTTGGTATTAAGAATTGAATCCGATGTCCAATTGCGTACTGTGTGCCTACCTTTAAATAAGCAGGACAAGGGGACAAGGATAAGTCATTTATACACTGAGTTCACCACTGCTTTTTACTTTTTGTAGGGCCACCCCTTAAACCAGAAGAGTTTGCTATAAATATCCTATGCTTAGTAAACTGTGCCCACATTGTATAGTAAGTGAAAAGTATTTTATGAATTATGGCTTCCTGAACAACCTTCATTGAAATCAAACATATTTACAGACTTTTTTTTAGTTATACTTTTTGATTGAATATACATGGACAGCTAAAATTTGTACATCAGAGCTTTCGTCAAAACAATTGCTGAGGATTTCTTCAAACAGAAGTCACAAGGTAAGAGCCAGAATGTCTTTTAGGGCTTTGAGAGCCACTGGAATCAGTGGCTTCATTTTTTGAGTCTCTTTTTTTTGAGTTTGTAGTCACTGGCGTTGGGATTTGGGAAGGCCGAGATGTGCTACCATCTGCATTACTTTTCCTGGGACTAGGGTTATAGTTAAAAGGGGTGACACGAACAGCAACAGTTCCACTTGGTGAGCTGTGTTTGCTTGAGCTACTCGAACTAAATGGTGTTCGTTCTGGAACTGAGTTTTCATTAGTCTCTTGCCCTGTGTGCTGGCTGTTTATTACAGGTTTTGGGTCAGTCCCCTTTGCATCCAAACCTTCCAACTTAATAAAAGACTTTTGCCTATTTTCCAAGACAGACCCATTACCGTTCCCTGAATTATGCCTTCTTTGGCAGTCCCTTACTATCTCAGCCTTTTCTACCTGCTCTGACACATTGTCAATAACTGGAGGGGAATTTCCTGTAGGAGATCTGCCTGACCTAGGGTTATTGATTGGGCAGTCCTCGATTCTTACCCACACATCCTCTGTTTTGGAAACCGCTGGTGCCATCTGGTGTACTGTTTTAGGTTCAAGTGTATTGTTAGACTCTGCAAGGGTGATAGAGGAACCATTGCTTGTAGTCTCAATGATTTCATTCTCCTTTATCTTTCGCCAAGTTCCTTTAGCAGATGGTGTACAGTCTGTGGTAGATTTAAGCCCGACAAAGGAACATGGTGGCTGCCTTTCGTCTTCACTCTTTGCTTTCTCACTAGACTCAGAAGAAGCAGACAAAATTGAAGATGAGCTTCCAGTTCTCCTCCAAGTACTTACACGAGGAAGGGATGAAGAATGTTTACTATGCTCACGTTTCCATGTACCTGATCGCGGAGCTGGAAGTCTAGATGGAGACTCGGAATGCGATCGACTTATGTCATGCCGCTTTCTGAGGTCGCTGTGCTCTGCAGGAACATTCAAGTTATGGGGCATCTTTCTCCAACCTCCAGGTTGGACAGGATGAGTTGATAAAGACATATCAGGAAGGGATGGGCTTAAAACTGGTGTTTGAGCCTGGGATCGTGTGGGAGAGTCAGCTTTAGACGAAGATGACAAAGACTCAAACGATGCAGATTCCTCTAACTTTCTCCTTAAGGTAGGGCTAGGTGCTTCTTTAATAAATGTTGACTGACGTACTAAAGCAGGTCTTTCGGACCTGTCTGACTCACTTCCACTGGACTTTGTTGAGGACATTCTAGACAGCTCTGCCTTCTTACTAGATCCTGCACCATTTGTATTCTGGTGTAAAATCTTTGATGCAGACTCGCTTCTTGGAATACCACTGGGTGCTTTTGGTAGGTTGCTTGTGGACTGCTTAGTAAGGTTTTGTTGGCTTAATTGTCTACCTGGAGATGTATAGGACATTCTGCCGGAACCTGAAGACTTGGTAGATGCTGTACTTGGGGAAGAGGTTCTTGGTAGCTGGGAGAATTTGTTAGGAGGACTTATTCCACTCCTGCCTGGTGAAATAGAGCTTCGACCAGGGGATTGTAAAGGTCTGCTTAATGGCTGAGGAGATGGCCTTGAAGGTGTAGAGTCTCTTGAACCTGATCTAGAAGTGCCTTTACTTTGACCTCCTGGTGTAGAAGGCTGTTTGTTACTGTAAACTGGTTCGGCTTTAAATGGTTTCTGTCCTCTAGGAGAATTAGTGGAATGGTCATTGGAAGGTTTAGATGGTGCATTTTTTAGTATAGGAACTTTCTTTGAAACTGGACTTGTGCTAGGAGAACTAGCACGGACGCCAGGTATATGGATCATTGTTCTACCGCGTGAAATTGAGGGCATATTTGACTGAGCTAATTGTTTACATTGACTAGAGAAGTCAGAGCTGGAGCGTGACTTTCCCGTAATCATGCTTTTATATATTTTCTTTCCTCCTTTAATGCCTTTTGCTTCTTCATCGTTTTTCTTATTTTCTAGTGCACCTTTCTCGCCAGGTTTTAAAATTCTTGGTCCTTTGTTTACTGTGATTGGCTTTTCCTCTTTGTCAGATGTAATATGGAAAGGGGAACCCAAGGAAATTCCTGATTTTAGTGAAAGGATAGAATCTGAGTCTGATGAGCCTTGCCGAGACAAAGAAACTGCAGCAGCTGCTTGATGTAAGCGACTGACAATTGAATTAGCACCTTCCTGGATTGCTTTCCAGTCAAAGTTTTCTGAATCTGGGGAAAATGCATTTTCAGAATCTGGACTCTGTAGATCTCTTAAATCTAAGCCTAGATCAGGTTCCTCAGCAAGTATACCACCAATGCTATTTGAACGGACCTTCTCACCATCAGTTTTGACTTTTGGAGGTTTTTTCTTCTTTGGCATGGCTGAACTTATACATTCTTGTAGCAAATCATCTTCAGAATCAATGCTCAGAGAACTCAGAGAACTGTTTCTAGAAAAGCAGACAGGAGTATCTTCCACATGAAATGATTTTGGTGCATAACCTGAAGTCATAGGTCTACGCAATGGCATCTCAGAGTCAGCTGGCTCATTTTCTTTTGTTACCTTAATTTCTTTGTTGTTGTTCTCTTGGTCAATATCACTTAGAGAACTTAATGATGAATTACGAGAAAAGCAGACTGGTGTATTTTCAATGGCAAAATTCTGCAGTTTCTCATCACGAGCTGCACCTCTATCTTGAACAGATTTAGATGCAGGAGGAAATGAAGCTTGTTTTTGGAGATGTGACTTGGCTGAACCTTTGTGTACTGAAGCCTTTTGACTTGGCTGTCCTTTTTCAGGTGCATGGTTTGATGAAGTGTTTTTACTTGCTGCCCTTGTATCCACATCTTTTGCTTCTTTTTCCTTCCTTAACTCCTCCTTTTCTTTTGAAAGGTCAACATCATCCTCATCAAAGTCTAATGAACTCAGCGAATCATTTCTTGAAAAGCAATAGGGTGTGCCCTCTATTGGTGTGTAGTGGTGCGGGGAATCAAATGCAAAACTTCCTTTTAAACGCTCTTCGTTATTTGGTAGCTTTTCATTGGTCGACTGGCCTCTTATATTTTGCTTTTTTGCATCACAGTAGGGTTTTTCGGGAGGCAAATTGATTTTGTGTTCTGCGTTTTTCTTTGAAGAACCAGTAAGTTGTGGCATAGGCTTCACCGGAGAAGTTGGCTTCTTTTCAGCTTCTAGAGAATTTTTATTTGAGGTAGCACTTCCAGAGCTATGATTAATCTGATCCATTATCTTTTTGACTCTATATGGTTTGTGACTTTTACCTTTGGGCATTGCTGAATGTATGCACTCAGCAAGAATATCACCTTCCTCTGTTTTATCCTCATCTAGCCCTGATGCACTGGTGGTTGCCTTTTTACTAGCTTCCTTATCATCTGTACATCGTCCTTCAGTTGGGATTGTATCACGCTTTTCAAAGACTGCAGGTAATGAATGTGCTTGATCATTATTTGCCAGTTCATTTGGTGGAGATTCTATTGTGAGGTCACTGAGAGAAGTTGTTGTAGAAAAGTTTATTGGGGTCCCTTCTACACAGTAGACTCTAGGCATATCATCGGCATGAGTAAAGCTGACATGTTTTTGAGCCTGCAGTCTGTTTTGAGGGGGAAGAAGCTTATACACCGGCAGCTGGCTTGGTTTTCTAGCTGTAGGTGGAGCAGTCTTTGTAACAGCTGGTTGGGATGTTTTCTTGCTTTTCCTAGAGGACTTTGTAGGCATAGCTGATATTATACATTCCTCTAAAATATCAATGTCATCATCTGTATCATCTAGCATATCTTTCTCCACTTCTTGTTTCTCTTCTTTCTTCTTATGGTCAGTGGATTCTTTAGACACATCTGATTCTGCTTCATTCCCATGATCATTTTCAAAGACAGGGGGCATGATTTTAAGTTCTACATCTTTTGGGATATAAGGCTCATCCAGACTAAGGGCACTAAGACTAGAAGAACATGAAAAACCATCAGGTGTACTTTCAGTCGCAAAGTGCAGTAAGGTGTCAGCTTCCTGAAGAACCTGTACCCTCTGAACTGCTGTGTGTACAGTAGTCTGTTTGACTGCAGGGTCTCTCTCTTCAGTGCTCGTCGTCACTTTAGGTTTGTTTGTATCTCTTTTATTGTGTACGGCCTGAGGTGGTGGAGGAGTCTTGCTTCTGCTTGGGGGCATTGTTTGACCCGGGCTGTCTGGAAGATCACTGGGACTTATAATGCCACTAACCATACCACTACATGGCTCGCTCTGCACAGAACTAGCTATTGAATGACTCTCAAAACTGTCCAAAGAGCTTACAGAAGTGCATCTGCTGAACATTAGAGGGGTTTCTTGAACATAGTGTTCTGGTGGGCTTTTTGGTGTTTGAGCACCACTTTTTGAGGGCGATTTAGCACCTGAGGAAAATTCAACAGACTTATGTCGAGAAGGATCTGAAGGTGACACGTTGGAAGCATTTAATCTGCTACCTTTTGAACGCATATGAGATGTGGAACGATTTTCATTTGTTGTGCCTTCTTTAGTAGCAGAATTTCGACTATCCTTCAGCTCAGTTATCTGCAATGCGTTACTTCCATCTGCTCCTTCAGCAACTCTTTCACGTCCTTCAATTTCATCCTCAGCAGAAGATAAAGAGGACAAGGAACTGCACCGTGAAAAACATATAGGTGTGTCTTCAACACAGTAGGTCTGAATTGTTTCTTGGTTTATTGATGGAGATTTACTTGCACTTTGTTTTTGCTTATTTTGGCCACTCCGGGATTGAGCAGAATTAGGATGAAGTTGATTTTGGCGGCTTGAGTTAGGTGATGGAGTTGGTGTATTGCTGCTGGATGACACATTATCTTTCTTCGCTTTTTGTTTGGAAGAAATCTTTGAGAATGAAAATGAAGGCTTCTGTGTTGTGGCAGGAACCTCTGGAGGATACTTTCGACTGTAATCAATAGGCTGCTCAACGTGATGTTCATCCTGGTTATAACCGGTCATGCTGAAATTAACTTGCCGGTCGTCTTCATCCTCATGCTGTTCTTCCTCTGAATAACGTTCACTGAAATTGGTTGTTTTGTCATTGTCATAGTCATCCACTTGACAATGAGATTTGTTAGTCTTCTGATTTATTCCCATAGTAGAATTTGCCCTTATCTGATCACCTTGCGTATTTGATGTTCTAGATCGATATGGTGAAGAGTTTTCTGGTTGTGCTAAGTGAGAGGAAAACTTTTTATGTTTCTCTTCTTTGTTCTCTGTGAATGAAGTATAAGGTGTTTTGGAATTCCTATTTTGCCGTTGTTCATTTTGTTTCATTTCACTGTCTACTATATGTTTGGGTCTGGCCCATCTGTCATTTTGAGTAGGACTTTGCCTTCCAGAATTCAACTGTTCATCTGAATATTTGAGACTGTAATTTATTGGCGTGTCCAATTCAGTATCATTATCGTCCATGTGATTAGCGCTGTGTATTTTGTGTGCTAAACCGGCTGGATACTGTCCATAGTTGCAGAATTTACCCTCATCATCTTCAGAGTAGGATTCAACAGACGGTTTAACTTGGCCACGTTTTCCATAGCCATCAGTACTGCTAACACTGTTTAAACTATCATTTGATGACATTTTATACTCCATACTTTTCATATAGGACACCTGACATCCTCTGCTGGAGTTGTCTCCTTTGGAGAAATTATAGGGATTTGTGTGGGAGTGGTTAGATGTTTTTCTTGTACTAGTTCTTTCATCTGATATACTGTGAATATCTGAGGAGGACCCTGAATGTCTATCATCTTGAGATACATGAATATTTGATACTTCATCCATAACTTTGGAGATCTGAGCAGTAGTTGATAGCTGTAGTCCGATACGCTTGGAGCAACCTCCATCACTGGTAGTATGATAGTTATTTATTCCAGGACGGTCCCTGTCCTTTTCTGGCCGACTGTTTTCACTAGTTTGCCTAGAAGAAGGTGCTGGTAACACTGTTGTATTCATGTATGTCGAAAGGACAGTTAAGTTTCCAGGACTGAAATTGTCTGACCGACAAATAGAATCATCATGTCTGCTTGAGTCCAAAACATAGTCACCATACAAATTCTGTTTGTGTCTCTGCTTATTGCGATGGGATGTTTTGGGACTTAAGTTGTCAATGTTATCAAATGTCTCAGAGAGGTGCTGTGCATCAAGCTCTGCTTCTAAGGCTTTCTGCTTTCGTACATGAAGAGATGGAACACTGGACCCAGGAGACATGATATTTGCATCTTTGTATTTTGCTGGTCTGTTTGCCATTAAGTTCCGTAAGGCTGCTGCACTGCCCATCGCAATCATTTTGTGCTTTGAATGGATGAGGTTTTTGAGCATGCTGACAGCACCCATGTCCCATAGTGCTTCCTGATCCTTGGCATTCCGAGCAGATAAGTTCCACAAAGTCCCACAAGCATTGCTGACAATAGTCAAGCTGTGCGATTTCAAGTGCTGCAGAAGTGTCTGTAAGCAGTTGTTCTCCCTCAGGATTTGCCTAAAACCAGAAAACAAAAAGGGTTAAGATACAAGCATAAAACTAATTTTAAATAATATGTCAGGTTTTATTGAGTGAATATAACTGCTTGATTAAAAAAAAAAGATTCTATACCACAAACTGCTATCATTAGCTAGAACTGGAGAACTGAAGATTGAAAATAAATCATTAACTTGCCTGCAAAAGACTGTTTCTTAAATGAAGTGAGAATATGGAGGCTGCCATAAGTATTTCCTTTTAAGCAACACCAGTTGCCTGGCTGTCCTGCTAATCTATTTGGCTACTCAGGGATTGCTGTGATTGGCCCCAAATACAAGCTGTGGTCCCACCCAGAAGACCATCAGCTCCAATGAGCGCATGGAGCAGTGGGCTTCCTATTCAGCCTGCATGGGAGGACACAGCGCAGGCAGCATTCTTCGACATGTCGAAAGTATGTGCGGAAATCCGGAGGACACAAAGAGGACACACTGGGACAGAGGGCAAGGATAGGGGACACATGAGAGCGGCCAAAGGAGGACTGGCTGGGACAGAGGGCACAGATGGGGGACATGAGTGCAAGCATTGGAGGGGGACAAAGGAGGACAGGCTGGGTAGAGGACACAGATGGGGGGACAAAGGAGGACACGCTGGGGACAGAAGAAACAGATGGGGGACCGATAAGCACATGGCGACAGAGGACACAGATTGGGGGGGGGGGGGGGGGGAGGGAGAGAAACAGATGTGGACGTAGATGAGAACACAGGAGGACGGGAAGGACAGAGGAGGGTTAGCGGAGGATGGGGGGTGTAGGTTTTGCACAAAAGTTCAAGAGGGGTTAAAAGGGGAACATCATTGGTGGGAAAAGGTTCATAAGTTGCCCCTGCACCAAGTTTAGAATATTTTTGCCTGATTTTTGTCCTCTAAACCTAGGTGCATCTATGGTCTGGTGTGTCTTATGCTCCAAAATATACGGTAATAAAATCAGGCGTGGCATCACCCTTCCTACTGCTAGTCAGAGAGACAGGCTTTTCTCCTGGAGTTAACATGCAACACCAAAAGAAGTGCATATGCATATATTGTGCAGTTTCGTAATCCAAGGCCAATCAACTCTTTCTTTGGAGGAGTTACCATACCACTGTTTAAAACTAACTACAGTAATTAAATCAATATGCTATTAAAATAAATTGATGTTTATTGGAGAACTCCACAAACGGAGGGATTCAACTTCACTCCCTGCACATCTCAGGAACTCTCTGGCCATATTCTGAATACAGGTTTTCTGTAGGTTACCTTTGGACCACTCCATGCAGCCCATCTGATCATGGAGATCTGCACAGACATGCCAGTGATTTTTTTTCAATCACGATCTTTGATCTCCTTAGCCACACCAGAGGGAACACAAACCATTTTTGCCTGTCTAGCCCATAGTTCATTCCAGTCCCAGCAGCACTCTCCCTACCACATTGCAAAGCCAGGAATTATCATGAGTTTCCAAGCAGCCTTCCACATAATACTTAGGATCAATTTCCACTAGCTGCATTTCCATGGTGTTTGTTTTGGAAAATGCATCCCCATTCACTTGAACTGCGGCAAAATCTCAGTGGTTTTGAAAAATCACAGTAAAATCAAGTGCATTTTTTCAAACACTACGGAAAAGCAGCCAGTAGAAACTGGGCCTTTGTCAATCCCACTGCGAAAAGGAAATTGTAAGAGTAACCAGACTGGCAGTATTCAAAACAAAAATTGGTTGTTTCTGCAAACCTTTCAAAATGAATATAGTCTCAAAAACAAAAAACACTCAGAAACTGCAGTTAAACCACCACAACCATATAAACACATGAAGTTTGACCAAAACAATGATTACCCACCTGTGGTCTTCATTAGTGGCGATTAAGCTGGACACATTACGCAGTATTCCACCTCCACTCTCTATGATGGCCAGGGTGTTGGTCTGACTTCTGTAAGTTAATGTGCCCACCAGGAAAGCCAGTGCCCCATCCACAGAACATATGTCTGCTTTATTCTCTGTGCAGTGAGCAGACAGGTTCCACAAGGCACTTAGTACACTCTTCAACGTGGACTCCTGTAAATAAAAAAATGTATATATATTATCAGACATAGCCAAGTTCAGTAATAGCGTTGAATAAATCAACATTAAGTCTTTTAGTTATAAAAATAAAACTCCAGGAATTTATAAAATATTAAGGCCCAAGGTCGGTCCTACCCCTCACTCCTGAGGAGCATCAGAGGCTTCTTAAAATGAAACTTTGCCAATACCTAATTTCTGGTTCAAACTGTATAATCATGTGATAATGTCTTCTGTCAGCCACCGTACACCACTTCTTAGCACTGTGAAGTAGGCACTGCATCTAAGGTTTATGGCACATCACCATAGATGCTTATGGGATGGAATATTTCCCAGATGCCAGGCTGACAAATCTACACTTGCTGCCTGGAACCCCAGGAGAGACTGAGTCATTACACGATTTCTGAAGTTTGAGCCAAATAGAAGGCATATACAAAGTTTACTTTTAAAGCCACGGATATGCCCCACATAAGACTAGCTGCAGCTAGCAAATCACCGAGCTTGTTAAATGCAACAGATGCTCGATGTTTTCATAAGCTAATCCTTCTGTTTCCTGGGCAAAGCTTATAAGCATATATACATCTCTCATCATTACTTCCTACTTTAAATTAAGACTATTTTCAGCATTTATATGGTTCTCACTAATTTTTTTTGTAACGCTTTACAGAGTAATTCATGCCATGAACACAATACCTGAGCTTTCTCTATTATATGGTCTTCTATGACTAAAAATTGAGTTTTCCTTTACAACAACCACTTCCTAGGCATTTTGTTCCATTATGACCACAAAGATTTTGTCCCATGGTTTTACTGTTCTAGCTATCCTGAAAGTACAACCCGGTATTTAGGTTTTCCTAATTGTATGCAAGTTCACTGTGAAAAGACCATGATCATAGTTTAAAGATGTGATGTCATGAGTACATCACTTACTCCATTCATGGACCATGGCTGTTACAAGTACATGTATCCATTCCCTGCCCCCCCCCATTTTCCATGCTCTGGGACAGGAAGTGAGTAAAATCACCTTAAAGTTAAACTGAAGTGATTAAAAAAAAAAAGTCTGATGCTTGCCTATGGAGAAGGAAGGCTCTGGATCCTATTGAGCATTCCCTGTCCCCTCTTGGCTCCCTCTTTCCAGCATTTTCCCTCAGTTCCACAAATTCGACCAACTGGTCGAATACACCTTGAGGGCCCTCGGAGGGAGAACTTGTACCCCCGAAGACCACATGCGCACTACGGAGCAGCCCGTCCTTGGGAGCACTCGGGGACACAAGTGCTCCCGGAGGAGGTGTCACTTTACCCAGGGACAGTGCTGGAACAAGTGCACTGAGAGAGGACAGGGATGATTCTATAGGATACGGAGCCTTCCCTTTCCATATGTATCAGACAGAAGTTTGCCTTCTTAAATCAAAAGGGATTTGCGATTATTCAGCTTGAAGTGAGCATATGAGGTCTCCCATGATGCATCACTGCTGAATATGCAAATCATTGTTTTGCATAATATTTTAGTAAGAGGGCTTTTTGGTCCTTTGTAGCCCCTTACACACTCCTAGGAGATCTGGTTCACCATGAGCTTGCTGGCTAATCTTTAACAGGAACAAAGACTGTAATAAAAAGAAAATAGAATTCCTACGATGTCCCTTAAATAAATCTCGCTTCAGAGCTCATAGTTGGCAGGGGCACGTGTGCCCCTGCTAAACCGCCGCTATAGCGCCGCTAAACGGGGGTCCCTTCACCCCCCCACTGCGACACTTGGTCGCAGACTTGGTCGCTCCTGGAGGCAGGGCTAACGGTTGCAGCCCTGCCTCCAGTCACGTCTATCAGCGGCGCATCGCCGCCCCTCTCAGTGAAGGAAGACAGAGGGGCGGGGGAGAGGCGGAGATACGCGCTGACAGACGTGCGTGGGGCAGGGCTGCGGCGGTTAGCCCTGCCCCAACCAGGAAGCGCTCCCCCGCTGAAACGAGGGTATTTGGGGGATCAGGGACCCCCGTTAAGACGCGGGATAGCGGCGGTTTAGCAGGGGCACACATGCCCCTGCTATCTATGAGGTCTGAAGCAAGATTTATTCTCGCTTCAGACTCTATTTAAGTTCCCACAAGAAAGTGTTTTATTGCCTATGAAACGGATTAGATTGTGAGCCCATCAAAGGGACAGTTAAGTGACAGAGCTGATCTTTGTACAGCGCTGCACTAGATCGCAGCGCTATACATATGTTTTTTATATCCTTTTAAACCAGTTTAACATCCCTGCCAGCTCCGACCGCAGGCTGATCGCGGCGGCTCCCAGTGCCCCATGCAGGGAACGATCGCGCGTTCCCTGCTCATCTCCGCCTCCAAGACCAGGATCGGCGTTAGGTGGTCCTGGGGAGCCACTCTGCGGCCACCAATTGGCTGTAGGCAGTCGCAGAATAGTTAAGGCTAGCCTCACGAGGATAAAGATTACCACTGAATCCTAATGAGTTAACATCTCAGAAGATCATGACAATAGAATTTAGTGGACATCATCCCTTACAAACCGGTAGCATTCTGGACATTTCAGCAAAAAATCAATGTGGCCTCATCAATTATGCTTCTGGATTCGCTAATGATTTTACGAGAGAAACAGAACAGTAATTGCAACCATCATTAACACATTTAATAGCTTTTACCTTCTTCACGTCCAGTGCACATTCTGTTAATGCTTTCACACTTCCAACCTCCCGCAGTGTCTTCTTGCTGTTTACATCTGCTCTCCAGGACAGATTCCGAAGCACACTTGCAATGACCTACAGAACAAAAAACAAAACAAAAAATAAATCAGAATTTCTGGATAGATAAAATACTAGGTAATGTAGGTTTTTTTCCCCCTTGCGCCTAATGTGTTTTGTTTTGGGTGATTAACGCTGCCAAATGATAAGTGTTATGGGGAGTAAACTGCCAAATGATTTGTACGTTGACGAAATGGCAAATGAGGTGCATTTTGGGGAGGAAATGCTGGCAAATTTGTATTTTTTGGGGGAAGCACTGGTAAGTGTTGTGCATTTTGGAAACAACCAAATCCACTTGTTAGACCTTTTGATGTACACATTTTATCCCATTACTGGTACTGCAAGAACTCTACTGTAGCATGCCATCCATCATGTTGTTTTAAAAGCAATGGCCCATAACTGATGTAGTCTAAAAACAAATGTCCCATATATATGAGGTTAGACAGCACATGAATCTACACAATATTTTTCATATGGGCCAAGGAGGAGAAAAAAAAAAAAAAAAGGTACCTGTTGCAGATCTTCACTTTCTGATTTCAGCTGGGCTACAAGAGCTCGCATACAGCTCTTCATTGAACACAGGGTTGCCTGCAAAAACAACAGATGAGTATCAATTTTTAGGCTGTTTCTATGCATCCTGTGTAATACAGTGAGATACTGCCTGTGTTAACGGTTGCAGCAAAGCATACTCTCTATGTAATGTATGCTTCAATGTACATGCCGCACCATGCAATGCAACTTTTCCCCTATTTTTACTGGGAACGCAACTCCCTGCAGTGTATGGGCAGGCAACAGAAGATCTGTTTCATGGTGGATCTGCCCATACATCGCTAGTTGGCCTGAATGTTTTGATAGTCAAAAAAAAAAAAAAGTTGAAAAATAATTTTTAATAACAATCAAATTAACTTGAGAAGGTGGTGTTAAGTTATTTGCTAAATAGCATTTCTGTTTACTATCCGAAAAAAATTAGAGGACACTTGTAAGATTAAGATTTTTTTTTCCATTTTTTTTCCTTTAACTTACTTGGGGCTTCTACCACCCTGCCGTGCAGACACTTTACTATCCCAAAAAATGAAAGGACAACCTTAAGATTTTTTTTTAATTTTTTTTTTTTTTTACTTACTTGGGGCTTCCACTGCCCCGCCCTGCAGACATCCTGTGCCCGCGTCGGGACAAAACAATCCTCCCGGCCCCCACTGCGGCTCACTTTCATTTTCTCAGTCAGCAGGTCACTGCACCTGCGCAGGCCTGGCCGCGCGCACCCTTGCTCCCGCCCCGGGAGGGTCCTGCGTAGGTGCAGTACGAGATTTTCTCGTACTGCGCCTGCGCAGGAAGCTCCCACTGCCGTGAGCGGGAGTAAGGACACAGTGGTCATCGACTTGTGAGTCAGCGGTAACGAAAGTGACCTGCGGTAGGGGATCAGAGGATTGATGTGTCCCGGCACGGGCACAGGATGTCTGCAGGGGTAAGTAAGTTAAACACTTTTTTTTTCCCCTAAGACCTTACATATGTCCTTTAAAGAAACTGAAAAGGCTTTACTGAGGAGTAGCTATTGTGCACACATTCCTGTGCAGTAGATTAATCAATTACTAATATTTCACTGATTTGCATCTATTTCCAAGTAGTAATGCCTGGTGCCCACATCCCATTTTGATTGGCCAACGATTGGCCAATTTTACCACCTCCATGTAGTATGAGAGCTTACCTACACAATCAGCTTACCTACGGACTCCATTTTGCATTGATTTTATATGCAGTTTTGTTTGTTGGCAGGCTGTGTTTTTTTTTTTTTAATTTACGGTGGAATTAACCACTTAAAGGAAACCTTCTCTCCTCCCCCCCCCCCCCCCCCCAAAAAAAAAGAATTTCACTTACCTTGGGCTTCCACCAGCCACCTGCAGCCATCCTGTGTCCTCTCAGTCACTCACGGCTCCTCCAGTCCCCCGCAGCCAGCTGTTTTCGTTTTTGAGTCGGAGGGCCACCACACGTACCTTTGCACGAGTTCCCGCAGGTGAAGGACACTACCGCGGACGTCAACACATATCTTTGTACACGTTGCACCGATACATGTTGAAGTCCGCGATACACCAGTGGGAAGCGTGCAAAGGTACACGTGGCAGCCCGCCGACTCAGAGCCGGCAAAAACAAAACTAGCTGGTGGCTGGGGACCAGATATGCCGCGAGTGACTGCAAGGGCACAGGATGGCTGAAACTTTAGGTAAGGGCAGCTAAGTTAAACTTTTTTTTAGGTGGTGGTGGTGGTGGTGGTTGGGGGGGGGGGGGGGGGGGGTTCTTAGGTTTGCTTTAATCATACAGTAGACAGTAAAAAGTCAATACCTTGTTTGCCACATCTCCAAAAGTCAGATTTGTTAAAGCCATCCCAGCATATCGGCGAAGTGTAATACTATAGTGGTCATTAATAAGCCCATACATTTCACAATCTACTTGAAGAAGCTCTGCGATAGCCTGCAGTCCACCTGATAGAACACAAAAATTCAACATTACTACTGGAAGAAAAAACTCATTCTACCAATGATTCCGGACTCTATGATGTCTTACCGAGCTCATTCATAGCATGCCTGTGTTCTTCATCAAACGAGAGCTTCATTAGCACACAAACGGCAGGGCAGATCTGATGTTCAACTGGAGCTGGCACTGAAAACACAAAACGTCATCTTCTTACAACAGCACATTTACTGACAGAGTGTAAAGAACTATAACCCTAGAACAGTTTACAATGGTTAAATCAGATGAAAACGAATTACACTGCAAATCTACCCTTATAACAGCATTATTTCTGCTTACTGGGGTTCTTGTCCTGATCCATGCCTTGCTCGTGTGCCTCTTGCCATTCCCAGCATGTTTCACAATAAGCTCTGATCTGTTCCAAGAGGTGGAGGACTCTGATCTCTCTCCGTCCTCTCTTGTCATCAGGCTGGGAGTGGATGATGTTGTGAAGAGCAGCACTGGCACGAGCTCTGGCCTCTTTACTTCCTCGGGAGTTCCCCAGCAGTACAGAGTCCTTATCATTCCCATGGAGTAATTGGATGAGAAGAGGAAGACATCCAGACTGGCGCATAGCAATACAACTGTCCTGGGAGCTTGACATGGCTAGCAGTGTACGAGACATATCATCCTTATCATGAGTACCCAGCATAGAGAGAAGAGAATATACCATCTCCACCTGCAAACACATTACCAAGAAAGTCAGTAGGATTTCAACACACCTACAACTTACAGCTAAATGGTGACAGGATAAGTGTTCTTAGATAGAAAGTTAAACTGCTAAGTTCAAAGTAGTACATCCTAAATGGGAAAATTATCCATCCATCCATCAGCAATACAATATATAAAACCAAATACAAATTACTGTTAAAACATGAAGGGCTAGGATAGAAGCAGTGAGAATGATGCTAGTTTTCTGGCTATTTGCGTAAGAGTGTTGCTCACTAGACTCACTGGTCACCCATGCAGCAATCCATGACCAGCTATTGTTGTGACATCTGTGAACTTCAGAACATTTATGTGTAGAGCTGTTGAGGTGCAGCCAGTGTAGACTGCACAGAGCAGCGGGGAGAGATGTCAGACCATCAGATGTGCTTCTTCTGCACAACCTGCTGTCTCCTATCAGTCATGATATCAGTTATCCACATAAAGGTGGAGTCAGGTACCACCTACTGGATGAGATTGCTGTGTAAAATAGGAATCCTGAATTGTGCCCTTTATCATCTTGTATGCCAGTCAGGGCTGAGCTGTGAGGAAGACAAGAGAGAAGACTGCTTTGGATGCATTAGCAAGAATGCGTGTCCGGCTGGTAACATGAATGATGTGGTAACAATCCCACAATAGTGTTGGTGTTTGAATTTGGGTTGTTGAAATTCGGGAACCTGAATTCGCCTGTTACCACAGCTCAGCACCCAGACATGTGGGCAGGGTCAGAATCAGGTTATCAGACAAAGGGTCAAATCACAACATAGCTAGTTTATCAGTATTGTACATCCGGAAAGTATTCACTCCGCATCACCTTTTCCACATTTTATGTTACAGCTTTATTCAAAATGGATTAAATTCATTTTTTCCCTCAGAATTCTATTCTACACACCCCATACCGACAATGTTAAAAAGACTACTTGAGGTTTTGGCAAATTTATTCAAAATAAATAAAATTGAGAAAACATTACAGTATTGACAGCCTTTGCCATGAAGCTCAGAATGTAGCTCATCTCTGGAAAGATCTTAAAATGGCTGTGCACAGACGCTTAACATCCAACCTGATGGAGATTGAGTGGTGCTGCAAAGAGGAATGGGCGGAACTGGCCAAAGACAGGTGTGCCAAGCTTGTGGCATCATATTCAAAAAGACTTAGGGCTTTAATTGCTGCCAAAGGTGCAGCAATAAAGTGCTGAGCAAAGGTTGTGAATACTTGTGTACATGTGACTTCTCAGTTTATTTTTAATAAATTTTCCAAAACCTCAAGTAAACCTTTTTCTTGGCGTCATTATGGGGTGTTTTGTGTAGAATTCTGAGGAAAAAAATTAATTAAATCCATTTTGAAGTAAGGCTGCAACATAACAAAATGTGGAAAAACCGATGTGCTGTGAATACTTTCCCGGGTGCACTTTATATTAGTTCCCAGCTTTTACTGTACATACTGATGACAACCTACTAGCATTTCAAAATAGGGCTAAAATAATAAATGTAAAAATATTGCAGACTCGAAAGTAATTTTGATCACAAGTATGAATACACAAATTATTTAACTATGAAATACTGTACTTGTGATTGTTGTTTTATAAATATACAGCTTATTTGGAGTTCTGAAAGTCTACAGCACTGGGTAAGAAGATTGAGCGCTTTAATCCACTCAAATAAATAGTTATCTCTGCATACCTCAAAATTAATGATAATCAACATAATAAATGATGCTAGCAGAAACCACATAGATTACGTAATGGCGACAGATTTGCAAAATAGTTTATTTTAGAGCTGGCCTCTGATATAGACCTCTGCTTAGCAAGACAATTTCCAGCACAGTTCTCTACTTTCTAAAAGCACTAGGTCAGTGTTTAATACAGATTCTCAAATTCCCTTACAGCGCCATTCCAAACATAGCACAAGGTAAAACAATACGTCATTGAGAGGGAGGGCTCCTCATGATCGATCTGCAGCCCTTTTCCTGGAATTTGAGGACCAGACAGGAATGCACAAGTGAAATGAGTCAAAGTAGTAATTTTTGGTCTATTTTGGGCAATGTAATCTGAGAAGCACTGAATCTAAGTATGTGGTTTGACACAATTCTGAAAAAATATAAACATTTCACAATAAATAAATGCAGATTATAAAGGCCTGTTGTGCAAACACAGTTTTCCAGTGCTTAAACACCCTACAACCGTTCTACTGAAAATTCCCTATTCATGCAAAAACACCAGCATACACAAGAGCAATTACAGTGGTGTGAAAAACTATTTGCCCCCTTCCGGATTTCTTATTATTTTGCATGTATGTCACACTTAAATGTTTCTGCTCATCAAAAACCGTTAACTATTAGTCAAAGATAACATAATTGAACACAAAATGCAGTTTTAAAATGATGGTTTTTATTATTTAGTGAGAAAAAAAACTCCAAATCTACATGGCCCTGTGTGAAAAAGTGATTGCCCCCCTTGTTCAAAAATAACTTAACTGTGGTTTATCACACCTGAGTTCAATTTCTGTAGTCACCCCCAGGCCTGATTACTGCCACACCTGTTTCAATCAAGAAATCACGTAAATAGGAGCTATCTGACACAGAGAAGTAGACCAAAAGCACCTCAAAAGCTAGACATCATGCCAATTCAGGAACAAATGAGAACAAAAGTACTCAGGAAGGGGGCAAATAGTTTTTCACACCACTGTATTTGGTATACGGTTTAGGTTAACCAAGTAAAAACATCAGGCAGTATATGAGGACCACGAGGGAAGTGGGGGGGAAGGTGGGGGATATTTCAAAACTCTTAAATTTGGCCGAAAACCTAGTGTTTTTCCAGAATGTCTGAAAACCACTTGCATTAAATAGGCCTAAAGGCACATTGTAATGCAACACACATAAACCAATACAACCAGGTTTCTTAAATGCAGTAGAAAACCTGCTTTGCCATTGTGCAGTACAATACAGCCACATGTAAGAATCCAAAAGGTGCAGCTAACATTTCTTACGTTTTTGGCCACACTTTCATATTTGCATTGTGTAGTAACCACACAAGTGTTTGTGTTTTAAATGCCTCAGTTACACACATTACAGAAATATTTATTTACCTTGGTGCCCAGGTGACTAGTCAGTCTTCGAGGAACGGAGTAACTACTGTTAGAGCTCATAACACTGGCAGTCTCATGATCCACTCGCACTGTTCCCTGTAAAGATACAGTCAGATTATGTGAATAGGATGCACTTCCTGAAGCACAAAATCACTAAAAACTTCTCTCAAAAATATAATCACCTGTTAAATGATCACTAGATATATTACATCACGCTGTGGGCAACATAGGACATGTAATGTAAAAATGCACACACATGCACAGGGCACATTTATACACTAGGGGGAACAGTGATGGGGGATTTGTCACATTTGTCCCAATATTGTTCACAGTTACAGCCATGCACACCGTATCAACAACGATGGCCAGACATCTTGCAGCATATCCGATTGATACATGCAACCAATTTCGGCCCAAAATTGGTTGCATCGTCAACCGGGCACTCTCTTGGAGGCACCAATTTTCATAATTATCGAATCGGATTATCAATCGGCTGCCAAGTCTAATAGTGTGTGGCTACCTTCAATTTTCACCAAAACTGTAAGGAGAGCTAATGCATGAGATAGAAAAAATGAACTAAAGGCCCATACACACGGGGCTAACTGATGCTGCCCATTGGGGATCGGGACCCAATCCCTCAGGCAACATTGCTGGGCCAGATTATACAGATGCGTGCCATCTTTACAGCTGAAGACACGTTCTGTTGCTATAAGGGGAAGTGGAGGGACAGCGGAGTGTGCACACGTGACATCACGCAATGGGCGAGGTGAGTGGTGCGGACAAAGCAATCGCCCGTCACTTCGCTGGGTTGATTGCTAGCCGGGGACTGCTGTACACATGCCAGATTATTGGCTTAGGCAGTCGTTATTGGCCGCTTCAGTCTTGCATGTGTATGCAGCTTAAGCCAAATAAGGAGCGATAAATCATGAGTTAAGTTACACAGATATAAATCATGATTTAAGTTACATAGGAGAGATAAATCCTGCGTTAAGTCAGTCAGTTCTCACTTGAGCTGAGAATGGACATTTTTGTCCGTTCTTAGCTCGTCACAAAACTGTCAGGGAGTAGCTCCTATTTTATACATAGGAGCTGTTCCCACGTCAGCCTCTAACTAATCTACTGGATCTGCTGTGGAAAGCAGGCCGCACTTCTGAGCAGTCCGCGATAATCCCGAAAGAGAAGAAGCATTCCGCATATAGTCTATGGAGGTCACGCATCTGCCCTGGGCTACAGCCGGATCACAGCGAGTGGTCAGCTCCCACTGGCTGCATGTAATTTGGCGCAAGTGGGAACCAAGCCTTAAGGAGAGATAAATTGTGAGTTAAGTGGGGATAATTTTGAGTTTAGTAAATCTACCCCATAGACAGGAATGTCAAACAAACATTTCCATACTCTTTCTGAAACTTTTCTAAAAAGCAGCTAAAACTAGTATAAATATACACAGTACTTGTATATGAGTGACTATTATTTAACCAGTTATAATGTTAAGTGAAAGTGGACAGTGAACTTATTTTTTTATTTTTTTTACTTAGGCAAAAAGCAGATGTAAAATGCTAGCAATAGAGTTTCCACTAGTCTGTAAACAAGAACAGATCAACAAGGCAAACACCATCATTTTAGATACTTGGTGAGATGACAGTATTGACAAAAAGGTAACTTGAAGAACCACAGCTTTCCAAAGACTAATACTGTGTAATCCATTCTATAAAACATAAGAAGTGCTTCACCTGACAGGAAACCTGTGAGTGTTGCCCACACAAAATGGAGGATGCTCATTTGCCACTTAGCAGGACAGCATAAAATATTCACTACTCCAGAAACCCAGAAGCATACGGGCTCAGTCTCAGGGGTATATCAGGATTACAGCTCGATCCATTAAGTCATCCAGTGATTAACCTTCTCCACCCCTCTAGCACTCATAGAATAGGATATTCCCCAGATGTCCCATGAAAGATCCAAGTACCAGCCAAGAAGCCATCTGGCCCCAAACATTATCAAATTAGCATTTCCCAAGCAAAACTGTATCATTCACAAACATTTTGTCTTCCCAAACATGTCTGCTGTAGCTCTAGTCTACAGCATCTGATACATGTAATGGGATCCTAACACTTTAAAACCTTGGCGGGAAGAGGTGTGCAGTAACATATCAGCACCATGCACGTTACTGGGGTTCAGACATGTGTTGCTATGGTAATACGATACACACTCTGCATACCACGTTACCATAGTAAAGCTCACAAAACACGTTTACCTCCGTCAACACTGGTAAAACTGCTGTGCGCATCAGGCCCTATGTTACTATGAGTTTCACCACTCAATTTTTTCATGACTTTTTTTTTTTTTTTATTTTGCTTGTTAAGTGCAGAAAAATTACCCTAAGGCTGCATTCATTCACAGTGGCACATTGCGGAGCTGCATCTAAAGTCTTATAACGCAGCTTACTGCACTGCAATGCTAATCCTATGGGACGTACACAGTGCGACGTTAAAGTCGCGTTGAAAAATGTTGTGTTTTGGTAACTCACTGCCTGCAGTGCGTTACCTATTAACGCAGACATGTTGCGACTTTAACGTCGCATTAAAACGCAACGTCCCACTGTGAATATGCCCTAAAGCTCAGATGAGAAATAAGGAAAAAAACAAAGAGAAAATTCAACATAAGCTTTGTGAATCAACCCCATTGCTTCTATGCAGTGTCTGATGTCCCTGCATATCACACACTGGGCTTGATCCACGAAACCGTGATAACTCATATCACGCCAGTTTTCACACGCATTTTCTCATGCAATCGCAGCGCAAAGGCGACAATGCGTGCAAAAACGGCCGTGATAGGAGTTATCGTGGTTTAGTGAATGAAGCCCACTATGCGAACCATCGTGTACCACTCTGCACTGTGCATAGTGTGAAGGAGGCCTAAGGCAGCACTGGCAAGTAAACACAAGAACCCTCTCTCACAATTGTTGACAGTTTGCACAGGAAGCATATCAGTAGGTCTCACCAGTTAATGCAGGTACAATACTGATAGTGTTCCTCTCTGTACTGCTGTATGTGTTGAGCGCTTGCACTTGTGTGCAAAGTGTAGGAGCACAGGAAAATCACACACACCGCAATCATAGTGCTATGTCATTTTCTGGGGATCCAGCAATTTTACTGAACTTTTTCACCCTCCTCTGGTGCAAATAAATGCAATCACACCATGAAACCGTAGTATGTGATAATCGTGTCTTGAGATGTGTAGTGAGCACAGATAAAGCCATAGTCGCATCGCAGTGCGTTTGTAATTTGCAGTGGAAAACAGCTGTAACTAGCATGAACATTAAAGACATTGGTGACTGTCTACTCTACCCAGACAGAAATTCATTATCTAATTAAATTAAACTCCCAGTGATCTGACATTAGTGCTGAAGCTAGACAGACAGTGAGGTAAGTGTGTGTGTTTCACATCCTTGTGAGTTCTACCACTTCCTTCCTGAAAGATGGAAAACAAAACAAACAATAACATCTCCAAAAAGCCCATAAATTATTTACTAAAAACTTCTGCTAAGTTTCCCTGTTATTTGCAGCGTCCCGTTCATTGGAGCAGCTCTCCAAATACGAGTGCATTTCCTGGGTTAAGGAACACGGAAGATTAAGATTTTGTTAGTGCTGGTGCAATTCATAGATTTTGTTATTGCTGGTGCAATTCATAGACATTCTAGGATTGCATACTTTTTGTTTTTTAAATATAAACTTTGTGAAGCAGCCTGTGTTTGTATAGTAGTGGACAGAACCATGCCTTCCTGCTATCATTCTGCTAATAAGCTAAGCCTGAGTGGACCTGCACAAAGCATAGCCAGGCATCTGGCATGGTCCTCAGAAGCCATATGGTCTCTGCTGTCACAGGCACATCTCCTGCAAGCAACACCACTCAAAACATACACCTCATTTACACTTTCTGTCCCACTGCACACATTTTACATTCAAATGATCCCATTATTTTAAAGGGATGAATGATGTAACTAATAACACTACTGCTGTTTTACAAGAAATGAGAACATTTAAGGAGGAACTACTGTGTTAGCAAACAGTGAAATGCACAGCTATTCTTATAATAAACCTTATACTGCACAGAAACACATCACTGTGCACATTACAGCTGTTGATTTTTTTTTTCCTAAGCAAGCTGAGAATGGGCAGTTTCTGCTTGTTTATACTAAATTGATTAGCAAAATCCAAATATAGGAAAATGCAGCATTTGTATATTTTCCAGTAAGCAGACTTTCACAAATGTTCCTCAATAGAAGTTTGTACAGTAATGTTGGCACACACACTGCAACCAATCGTTCAATGGCATTTTCAGCTTAGTAAAACTAAGCTTTGCAATCAAATGCAATCCTTTTATTAGATGCCATCAAAATACAGATCCAAATGAAATTAATCATTGTTCTTTTGCGATCATGTTTTAAAAAAAAAGGTATGCTTTAAAATCCATAAGCGTGTTGCCAGCATAAGCTTGCCTCATAGCTGTGTGCTCTGCTGTCCACAACACTAGCAGTGCTGTCCACAAGGCAAGCAATAGGGTATGCCAGCCACAACCTGTCTGTCACATGGCTACCCTGCTTTAGCTTCCTTTTCTTCCACTAAATCCCCCCCCCCCCCCCCCCCCTAAGCTGCAACTAGAATCTGAATACTGCCACAGAATCTAATGCACAAGGCACTGCCTGTAAGCACAAATGACTGTTAAGCATCTTGTGTATGAATCAAGGCTACTGTAGGTGGCTCAACAAATTACCGTAAACTTATAAAATAATACATCAACTTGGCCTAAACAATGTATAAAAAAATAAATAAGAAATAAAATCAGACTGTACATTTTCTTTCACCTGCCCATTTCCAGCAGTGCTGCAGGTGGCGAGGTCTGCGCATCCTTGTGCATCAAGAGGCTTCTCTGCATCCCTGCTGCCAGTATCGTGCTTGCTCTGCGGTGCCCTCTGTTAATTCAATAGTAAACACGAGTTACAGGAAGAAAGAGACAAAGCAACATTCACAACTCGCATCCTCTGCAGTGAGTGCATCATCGTAAATCCCCACAACAAACTGGGTAACATCCTAGAGGTAGCAGACCAAGGATTAGTAGTCCAGACTGTCCTCTTAGGCGTGATGCTGTGATAAAAAGGAAGTCTGTCGGATAGGGATTACAGCCTTAGAAGACAAAGGATGTGCTGTAAGACATGGGAAGCCATCCTCCACCAGCTGAGCTCTAGCACAGGAATACGGAGCTCGCTCTGAAGAACTGTCTCTGCTGCTGCTGCTGCAGTGTCACATGACCTCATACATCTTTCAAGGCCACCACTGTTCAGCACAGGCAGCAGTGCTGGGTAATTGTTTGCTAGATACCCCAGAAGACAGCCAGGACAAATTCAATTATAAACATGACTGCGCTAATTTTATTTCACATGATCAGTGGCCTCTCCTGCCGGTCATTTTCTAGACATTTATCCAAAGCAGTTCTTCAAGTTCAAACAGAGACAAGGAGAAAATATAAATAATGCACGGCATTACAAGGACCGTGTTACACTGTTTGAAAAGTCCTTAGTCCTATAAATGTTTAAAGGTAGTGGCCCACACCTGTAATCAAATACCCTCAGCATGGCTGGAGGGGAACCGGGCATACAAAAAATAATACCCATTACAGGCTATGGAGTTATAATGTGTCAGTCTCGAATAGGGATATGTGAACACTGCGTAGGAAGCAGGCAGCTGGGTGTTATATGTGGGCATACACTAAGAGCCTGTTCACACTGGCCTTAAAACTGGTCCGCTTAGTAGACTATAATGGACCTGATCCTAGCAGATGTAAACTGATCCCATGTTAATCAACAGGATCCGTTTACATTGCTTCATTGGAAATGATCAGAAGTTTTGGGAGGGAGTGATTTTTCCGGATGACTAGATCACAGATCAAAAACTGATGCCCAATAATAACAAAAAAATGTTCTGTTTCTCTCAACAGCATGCTCCAGATAGCTGGTACATATCCTCTAGAGTACATCAGACTTCTGTTAGACTACCACCTCCCCCCCCAAACTCCATACTGGTGCAAGAGATCCTAATTAATCCCCCCCCCCCCATCTGGTTAAACCCCTCCTCAAGTTGTACCAATCGCACGAGGTGACTAGAGTACAATCCCGGACCGCTCCACTCACTATCAGCTTGAGCTGATTATTACTTCCATCTACAACTTTTACATGGTCCCTTCTCTAGTTTTTCTTTTCTTAATATTTGGAACACAGAAATTCTATGCAATGTTACCTCATTGTTACTGTGCTTTAAGAGGTCTACGTTAACCCCAATGTTGTCAATTCCTTTGTTAAAAGAAAATCTCAATAAAATTCTTGAAACATAAAAATGTTCTGTTTCATGGATCAGATTTTGACTGCTCTGTGTGAACCGGCCCTAAGAAACACTGGTTCTAGAATGAGAAGGCTGGCTGTGTCCATGGTCCTGAAATGATGCAATATGGGCGATTATTTTCAGGCGAAAGGAAATTGATCACGTAATTACCTTCTAATTTAAGAAGTCAGCACTATACACTGCTTTAGGAACCTACACTTAATGCGTTAGTATGCATTTTTTCCATAGCAGTGCCTTGTGAAAAAGCTTTCAGTTAAAACGAGTATAGTGGGAACTGAGCCATAGGAAACCATGGACATTACATTGAAAATGTTTTCTTTCAGTTATAACAGAGCAACTGACATTGTAAAAGGGCTCTTAAAAGCCTACCAGAGCTGAACGAAATTATAAATAACGATACCCGCAGCTTCCTCCTGCAGCATAAGCCCGTCTGAATCCCACGCCCTCCTTCTGCGGTCTCCCTGTTCAGCCATGATCAGCCCCGGGAATAGGCTCAGCCGCGTCCAGTCCGGGTGTTCTGTGCATGCGCGGACCTCCCAGTCCATAATGGACTTTCAGTCCATTAAACTCTGTATTTTTGGGTCACGATAACTAACCCAGCTACTCCCCAACTCGTATCTCTTTCAAACACCAATGTGAACGAGTCCTGGAAAGTGTCTGTACACGTTGCGATACTTCACACTAGATTTACAGAGAAACTGCAGTTTCAATGTATGGAAGGTTCGGTATCCAGTTGCGTCAAATCAAAACAGCCTGTTCTGATCGGTTCAGACAGTTTAGTGTCTGCTCCAATTGTTTTTATTGTCTGGTTCACATTTGGAGTGGTTACGTTTCCACCATTAGTCAATATAGGAAACGCACCCACTATCTGAAAAAAAATATCCAACAGGTCGCGGCTTTGCTTTGAGTTTAATGCAACGTGTACTATGGATTCATTAAGTGGAAGCACAAGCCATCTTTAACATTGGTTCCCCTGACAGGTCCGTTGCTGCGTTTTTGTTTTAAGTGGCAACTGAGCCTAATTGACGTGTTGGGAATATTTTTTTCCCCAACGCGGATATTAGCAAATCTTAATGCAGATCTCTAGTTACTCCTGTCCCTTGAAAGTCAGATAGGCCATTTCAGTTAATGATCTACAACCTTTCAAAAATAGAATACAATTGTATATTCTACCTTTCTACATTTTTATCAGCCTAGCTCAGAAATACTAAATAATACCTGAACATCCTGTAGGACATAAATCTTCAAATCCAAGTAACAAAGCTACCAAAAACATCATTCATCTGCTGCTTCTTTGGCACATAGAATTCTTGGCCACTACATGTCGCTACAGGGCTTTGGCCCTAATAGCAAACATTTAAGAAAAGATTGGAGCCTGGCCTAACCCTGCAGAGAAAACAAACCTCTTCAGTGTTGCTATGCTGAAATGTAATTGCACAAACATGCTCTAAACATAAAGCCTAGGGATGAGCCAGCTTTTCACAAGAAACCAATCTGGCAGAAAAAGACCTCAATTCACTAAGGGCAGTTCTGTAAAATAATTTGGGTAGGTAAAATACAGCATTCAGTATTTTACGTTTTTTTCTTTACAAATTTCCAAATTTCCTAAGATTTTCCACTTGTGGTAGAGGTTCGGTAATATACTTAAAAACATGTTTCAATCCATTAAGCCCTGCTCAGTAAGTCTCACTTACCAGCTGTGGAGCAGGTCAGGTAGGAAGCTGCGAGTCTTCCCACAACTGGTGTGCACAAGTTTTTTTTTCTGTGCAGTGCGGGACGCATCCCTTTAGACATGCATACAGTCACTAGGGGGAGCTCTTCTGTGTAATAGTATATAGATATGCACATCTAAAGGGATACAGAAAAACCTTTTTAAATGTCTTCTCCTGCTCGGCCGTTCTTAAATCCCGCCCTCCAGAGTTTCGGATCAAATGGATCAAGTGGGCAGCACGGTGGCTTAGTGGTTAGCGCTCTCGCCTTGCATCGCTGTGTCCCCGGTTCGAATCCCAGCCATGTCAACATCTGCAAGGAGTTTGTATGTACTCCCCGTGTCTGCGTGGGTTTCCTCCGGGCACTCAGATTTCCTTCCACACCCCAAAAACATACAGATAAGTTAATTAGCTCCCCCCCCTAAAATTGTCCCTAGACTAATACATACACTATACAAGATAGACATTTGCTTATGGTAGGGACTAGATTGTGAGCTCCTTCGAGGGACAGTTAGTTATAAGACTATATATACTCTGTACAGCGCTGAAGAAGATGTCAGCGCTATATAAATACTAAATAATAATAATAATAATAATAATAATAAATGGGATGAGAGGCAGGGCTGTGTGGCTCTCCCTATTGACTGTCTGGTTATTCCTATTGGCTGTCTGCTACACCTGTCAATGTTACCGCATGTGGATTGTAAGTTACCAGCTGGTCAGCACTTAAGGTAAATGCCGAACACTTTTACTTGATTTACAGAATGCTTTTAAGGATACCCAGTACTAAACCTGTACTGAGTAGGGGGGCATAATCAAATACTCACCACGCCCCCCATTTCCCTCCATCCCCCGCCACTCTTCTCTGTTCCATCCCTTTGTTCTGGACGACTTCAGCGACTCCAAACCTGGACATACTGTTCCCCCCGTGTCTTCAATCAGTGCTCACGCCAGGACATAGCAGTGAGCGCATGCCTGTCACGTCACTACGCGGCCACAGAGGAGCAGAACGCACATGCGCGGCGCATTATGTCCGGGTTTGGAGTTGTCGAAGTCACCCAGGACAACGGATTGGACCAGGGAAGAGCGGCGGGGGGAGATATTGTAAGATCTATAATAATATCTCCATCTTGCATCCTCAATTGTGTACTCAGCTTGGCTTCTTGCGTTGTCACATGGTGTCTCTCCCCGAGACTAGCTTAATCAAGAGAAGAGCAGAGGTGTGGTGAGGGACATAGTGGCTGCTAGGGGTTGGAAGAAGCCCTGGGTAAGTAAATGTCATTTTTTGGGGGAGCTGCCTGGACATTCCCTTTAACCACTTAACGACCGCCCCCAGCCGATGGGCGGCGGCAAAGACCGGTCCCAAACGACCGCAATACGCCCATCGGCGGGGGCGGCTGCGGGAGTGGCTATGCGGCGATCGCGTCATTCGTGACGCGATCAGCCGCCGGGGACTGGCTCCGCCCCCCGTTCGCCGTAACCCGCCGGCCGTTCGGAAGCGCCGGCGGGTTACTGGCATCCGGATCGCCGCTGCAACAGTGTATAATAGGCTTTGTAATGTATACAAAGCCTATTATACTGGCTGCCTCCTGCCCTGGTGGTCCCAGTGTCCGAGGGACCACCAGGGCAGGCTGCAGCCACCCTAGTCTGCACCCAAGCACACTGATTTCCCCCCCCCTGCCCCCTGATCGCCCACAGCACCCCTCAGACCCCCCCCTGCCCACCCCCCAGACCACTGTTTGCACCCAGTCACCCCCCTAATCACCCATCAATCACTCCCTGTCACTATCTGTCAACGCTATTTTTTTTTTAAGTCCCTAATCTGCCCCCTACTCCCTCCTGATCACCCCCCCACCCCTCAGATTCTCCCCAGACCCCCCCCCCAGACCCCCCCCCCCGTGTACTGTATGCATCTATCCCCCCTGATCACCTGTCGATCACCTGTCAATCACCTGTCAATCACCTGTCAATCACCCGTCAATCACCCCCTGTCACTGCCACCCATCAATCAGCCCCTGATCTGCCCCTTGCGGGCAATCTGATCACCCCCCCACACCAATAGATCGCCCGCAGATCCGACATCAGATCACCTCCCAAATCCATTGTTTACATCTATTCTCTCCTCTAAACACCCACTAATTACCCATCAATAACCCCCATCACCACCTGTCACTGTTACCCATCAGATTAGACCCTAATCTGCCCCTTGCGGGCACCCAATCACCTGCCCACACGCTCAGATTGCCCTCAGACCCCCCCCCCTTATCAATTCGCCCGTGCAATATTTACATCTGTTCTCCCCTGTAATAACCCACTGATTACCTGTCAATCACCCATCAATCACCCCCTGTCACTGCCACCCATCAATCACCCCCTGTCACTGCCACCCATCAATCAGCCCCTAACCTGCCCCTTGCGGGCAATCTGATCACCCACCCACACCAATAGATCGCCCGCAGATCCGACATCAGATCACCTCCCAAATCCATTGTTTACATCTATTCTCTCCTCTAAACACCCACTAATTACCCATCAATCACCCCCTATCACCACCTGTCACTGTTACCCATCAGATTAGACCCTAATCTGCCCCTTGCGGGCACCCAATCACCTGCCCACACGCTCAGATTGCCCTCAGACCCCCCCCCCCTTATCAATTCGCCCGTGCAATATTTACATCTGTTCTCCCCTGTAATAACCCACTGATTACCTGTCAATCACCCATCAATCACCCCCTGTCACTGCCACCCATCAATCACCCCCTGTCACTGCCACCCATCAATCAGCCCCTAACCTGCCCCTTGCGGGCAATCTGATCACCCACCCACACCAATAGATCGCCCGCAGATCCGACATCAGATCACCTCCCAAATCCATTGTTTACATCTATTCTCTCCTCTAAACACCCACTAATTACCCATCAATCACCCCCATCACCACCTGTCACTGTTACCCATCAGATTAGACCCTAATCTGCCCCTTGCGGGCACCCAATCACCCGCCCACACCTCAGAACGCCCTCAGACCCCAGCCCTGATCACCTCGCCAGTGCATTGCTTGCATCTATTTCCCCCCTCTAATCACACCTTGAGACACCCATCAATCACCTCCTGTCACCCCCTAGCACACCTACCCATCAGATCAGGCCCTAATTTGCCCCGTGTGGGCTCCTGATCACTCGGCCAAACCCTCAGATCCCCCTCAGACCCCCTTCCGATCACCTCCCCAGTGCATTGATTGCATCTATTTTCCCCTCTAACCGCCCCCTGAGACACCCATCAATCACCTCCTGTCACCCCCCTAGCACTCCTATCCATCAGATCAGGCCCAATACATCCTGTCATCTAAGAGGCCACCCTGCTTATGACCGGTTCCACAAAATTTGCCCCCTCATAGACCACCTGTCATCAAAATTTGCAGATGCTTATACCCCTGAACAGTCATTTTGAGAAATTTGGTTTCCAGACTACTCACAGTTTTGGGCCCGTAAAATGCCAGGGCAGTATAGGAACCCCACAAGTGACCCCATTTTAGAAAGAAGACACCCCAAGGTATTCTGTTAGGTGTATGATGAGTTCATAGAATATTTTATTTTTTGTCAAAAGTTAGCGGAAATTGGATTGTTATTGTTTTTTTCACAAAGTGTCATTTTTCACTAACTTGTGAGAAAAAATAAAATCTTCTATGAACTCACCATACCCCTAACGGAATACCTTGGGGTGTCTTCTTTCTAAAATGGGGTCACTTGTGGGGTTCCTATACTGCCCTGGCATTTTAGGGGCCCTAAACCGTGAGGAGTAGTCTAGAAAACAAATGCCTCAAAATGACCTGTGAATAGGACGTTGGGCCCCTTAGCGCACCTAGGCTGCAAAAAAGTGTCACACATGTGGTATCGCCATACTCAGGAGAAGTAGTATAATGTGTTTTGTGGTGTATTTTTACACATACCCATGCTGGGTGGGAGAAATCTCTCTGTAAATGGACAATTGTGTGTAAAACAAATAAAAAAATGTGTCATTTACAGAGATATTTCTCCCACCCAGCATGGTTATATGTAAAAATACACCACAAAACACATTATACTACTTCTTCTGAGTACGGCGATACCACATGTGTGACACTTTTTTGCAGCCTAACTGTGCTAAGGGGCCCAAAGTCCAATGAGTACCTTTAGGATTTCACAGGTCATTTTGAGACATTTGGGTTCAAGACTACTCCTCACGGTTTAGGGCCCCTAAAATGCCAGGGCAGTATAGGAACCCCACAAGTGACCCCATTTTAGAAAGAAGACACCCCAAGGTATTCTTTTAGGTGTATGATGAGTTCATAGAAGATTTTATTTTTTGTCACAAGTTAGCGGAAATTGATATGTATTGTTTTTTTTTTCACAAAGTGTCATTTTCCGCTAACTTGTGACAAAAAAAAAATCTTCTATGAACTCACCATACTCCTAACAGAATACCTTGGGGTGTCTTCTTTCTAAAATGGGGTCACTTGTGGGGTTCCTATACTGCCCTGGCATTTTAGGGGCCCTAAACCGTGAGGAGTAGTCTAGAATCCAAATGCCTCAAAATGACCTGTGAATAGGACGTTAGGCCCCTTAGCGCACCTAGGTTGCAAAAAAGTGTCACACATGTGGTATCGCCGTACTCAGAAGAAGTAGTATAATGTGTTTTGGGGTGTATTTTTATACATACCCATGCTGGGTGGGAGAAATCTCTCTGTAAATGGACAATTGTGTGTAAAAAAAATCAAATAATTGTCATTTACAGAGATATTTCTCCCACCCAGCATGGGTATGTGTAAAAATACACCCCAAAACACATTATACTACTTCTCCTGAGTACGGCGGTACCACATGTGTGGCACTTTTTTGCACCCTAAGTGCGCTAAGGGGCCCAAAGTCCAATGAGTACCTTTAGGATTTCACAGGTCATTTTGCCACATTTGGTTTCAAGACTACTCCTCACGGTTTAGGGCCCCTAAAATGCCAGGGCAGTATAGGAACCCCACAAATGACTCCATTTTAGAAAGAAGACACCCCAAGGTATTCCGTTAGGAGAATGGCGAGTTCATAGAAGATTTTATTTTTTGTCACAAGTTAGCGGAAAATGACACTTTGTGAAAAAAAACAATTAAAATCAATTTCCGCTAACTTGTGACAAAA